>NC_050524.1:8297053-8327953 GCF_002922805.2 Oryzias melastigma | reverse complement strand
TAGGGTTAAAGTGCATAGATTTAAGAAAAATGTATAAATACAAAAAAGAGACAAAGACAAGGTAAAAAGATACCCTTTAGAAAAAAAACCCCAGACAAACCTCTAATAAATTATACACAATGATCTGTGATTTTTTTTCCTAAGTAGTTTCACGATTATAACGTTTTTGAACCCCTCACATTTTTGAATGAATACTACTCTAATGAAGGGTCATTCTTCACTGTACAGAACCTATAGAACTGCACCAGTGAGTGCAGAGACTACTAGACATAGTCATAAACAAGTCAATTTCTTTATATTTATATCCTCTACAGCTTTCAGTACATTTTCTTGCTCCAGTCTGAAGATTTCCTGAAGTTTTCGTAAAAGTCCTGTAGGAATCTAAAGCTGCTCGTGATGAGAGTGAAGCAGCATGACCAATAGAGCTTTTATGTTTTTTGGCTGGAGCCGAGGCTGCCCCGTGCCAGCTGGTTGGACGTCTGTCTGTACTCTGACGGAAAAAACATGAATGATCAGAGCCTTTTGGCAGACGGCTCCGACGGAGTAACACAAAACTGTTGTGACATCAAACAATTCAAGAACAAACGCCGCTTTTTATGAAAAATGTTCTCTTTAGTCAGATGTTGTTTTTATATTATTAGCATTTTATTGGTTTTATTGGCAAAAACTAGAAATTCTTTTGAAAATATTAAAAAATAAACTCACTTTTTAAAGTAAAAAAGTGCTTAATGTACAACATAAACTGAATACATATATGAGAGTCAATAATTTACTAAATAAAGTTGTAATTTTCTAAGTTAGGTGTTGAAAATGTATGAGACTTAAGTCATAAATTTATGAGGTAAACGGCTGTTTACTGAGAAAAAAGTAGCGACAAAAAAATAACTCATTCAGCATCGGTTTTAGGAAATATTACCGTAAGTCTTTAGGTGAGTCAACATTGTATTTTTGTAAGTATAAGGATATTGAAAACATTTGGGCACAAAATGTCCCACAGGTTTGGGAGAAATCGTAACTTTCTTAGAGTAAAATATGTTTGAAGTTAGTCGGCTGCTGGGATTACACTGGTTACATCAAAGAGCAATTCAGAGGGAGGGGCTTCATGGTTTCCTAAGAGATATTGAGACTATTGATAAAGATTCTTGACCCATTTCCAACGGACATGATGTTTACGTTGTCAATGGTATAGTTGCAGAGGTAAACTTACAACTTTATTCTTGTATAATTACTTTTCTTAAGTTTATAACTTTATTCTAATAGAATTGCATTTTTTCATAAATTTACAACTATATTCTTATCAATTTACAACTTAATTGTTGCAAAATTACAATTGTTATTCATACATTTATTTTATAATTTTAAGAATAAAAATAAAATAAAATAACGTGTTTTTTCATAAATGTATAACTTTCTTCTTGGAAAATGACAACTATTTCTCGCAAAGTTACAACTTTACAACTATGACTTTATTCTTGTAAATTTCAACTTTATGCTCAAATATGTATTTATAATATTGTGGTGTTAGTATTATGACGGAGTATCAAGAACGTCATGAAAGAGAAAAAAATAGGAAAAGTGTTAAAATACATTTAAAAAATTACATGAATAAAATTATGATTTTATAAGATTTTTTTTTTTTTCAAGAAAAAAGCAACATCTTTCAAAAACACAGATGTTGGTGTTAGCCTCTGTACAAATCACTGGTTTGTGGCGACTAAATCCATCAATGAGCCCACATGGTGATGCCATGTTTATCAAAGAATGTCTATGTTGGCTCACTAAAGACTTAATATTTCTTTACTTGTGAAACCAATGCAGAAGTAGCCATTTGCAATGTGCTCTACATATCTAATATTGAAAACTACATAGGTTATTTTTTATTGTTTCTATTTATCTTAGTCAACAGCCTTTTGCCTAATAAGTCTATTACTTTAATCTCATAAATTCTCAACTTATAATTTATTAAAATATAACTTAATTCTCTAAATATTGACATTTTCATTCATAATTCCACAAGTTTGTTTTTGTAAAATTACGACTTTTTTTCTCATAATTTTACCACTTATTTAAATAAACGTATTAATTTTTATTTTTGTTGTGGCCCTTATACTCTGTCATAGAAAAGTGCTATTTAGTAAATCCTAAAAATAAATTTAAAAAAGCCTTTCCTTTTAGTAAAAGGAGATGCGGTAGAAATAATGACGTGTGTTGATAGAACACTCCCTTCTCCTATCAAAAGAAACGACTGAGCTTTGCTGTCAATCCTGGATCTTGCTGAAGTCAGTGTGAGGACGGGAAAGGAGGGGCAGCCATAGGAGCCACCAGACCAGAGACACGCCCTGCTGTGGATGAGAGGATGCGTCTGCTGGAAGCGAGCCAGCCGCCACACTGAGTGCGCTCCCCAGACAGGTTTAGAGGCAGCATAAGTGGGAATTCATTTTTCTTTGACAACAGGCACACCACGCTACGTGATAACACTGCAGCCCCTCGGCTGACAGCAGGAAATCTCCACGCAAACATCAATGTCACCGGGGTTATTCCCAGTACCTCCGCTACCAGTGCTATTGTTTACAAGCAAACCCTTTACAGACATGGATATGCAACGCTTACAGCTGTTGAAGTGACATCATTCAGTCATTCAGACGCTTGTCATTCGAGTGTTAATATCTCTTAGGGGAATCTTTCAGACACGCTTTTGAAATACATGAGACTTCTGCTCTTCACATGACATTAGACACTACATCCACTAGATCTTCATACTGTGAGCGTTTCTGAGCGCTGCCAAATTGAATTAATACTCCAGATTATCATTGTACTTCAACCCAATAGTTTAGTTTGACGTATATTTCTAAATGCAACAAACACCGTTTCATATTTTATCATTAAAATCTTAACTTTGACCAAATTTATCACCAGGAGTATGGTAATATTGTTTGTGAATGTATTTATTCAGTCATCACTTTCTATCTCATTTCTTTGCAGGGTCATGGGCATGCTGGCGCCTACCCAACTACTGCCCGACGAAGGCGGGGTGCACATGGGCAGTTCTTCAGTCCATCGCAGGGCTACACAGAAACAGACAACTACACACACTTCACATCAAAGGGACTATCTAGCGCAGGGATGGGCAAACTATACGGCCCGGGGGCCATACTGGAATAAAATACACTAAGAATAGGGCTGGGAATCACGGCGTACCTCACGATACGATAATTTTCCCTAATGGACATCAACCCGTTGGTGTAATTAGTACTAAAATGAGAACAAAAAACTTTTTTGAATTAAAAAACTCAAACATTTTCTGTTTTAAAAGCGTTTTTCAATCTAATTTAAAGCATGTTTTTGTCCAGATTCTACGCAATATCTTTCTCTTCTGAGTTGGGGGTAAGCACTCCAGCATCCAGTTTCTGTCAAAATGTTGAACTCTTTTTGGCTCTCGAGTAAAAAGGTTTGCCCATCCCTGATCTAGAGTCACCTATCAACCTATGAAGCTTGTCTTTGGACTGTGGAAAGAAGAATACTCAGAGAGAACCAGAGAAAACATCCAAACTCCACACTGAAAAAAACCTGGCTACAATTTGAACCGAGAGCTATGAGGGGTGAGAGCTAACCACCAGACTAGACCACCATGCAGCCCTGTGTTTATATTTTAATTCTAATTTATTCAAGTTATTTTCTACAACTTTATTTGTGTCCAAAATAAATCTGGAATGCTTTACATAAACAATGTTTTCCCATTCCTATCAACCTTAGATCTAATGTCTTTGGGAATCCAAATACATGTTTAATTTATATCCATTTTGAGAAATGTCCCATTAAAGGGAATAACACAGAACTTCATGTTCTTTTTCTTGAGTTCGCCTAAGTATTAAACATTGTTGTGACTTGCTGGATAGAAAACTGTTGTTATAGGATTTGGCTTTCTAAAATTTGGCAAATAAATGAGACAAAAAGACTTGGCTCTTGTAGAACCTAAGAGTTTACAAACCCACATATCCCATTTTTTAGCCAAATCCACAATAAATAAATAAATAAATAAAGACTTATACATACTAAGATAGGAGTCAAGGACCTGACTTGTCCCTACTTATTACTTGGAAGTGGTTCTCGTTTCTGAAAAGTTTGAATCAAGATCTCTTGCAATAAATGTATTTTGTTTCCACCCTCTTCACTCTGGTCAAAAACATGAAAGAGTTGCCATTGAGCAAAGACTCGCCACAAGGTCAACAGCGTGGCAGTCCATCTCATTACTACTTCAAAGACGCATAATGGTACAAAAGAAAGACAAACACTTTGTGATTCATTTTAGACCTTAGGAAACATTGCAAGTACACACATACATGCACAAAAATCCCAACAACCAAAGCTTGGTTCTTGCTGTACATGTTTGTTCCACACTATCACTATAGACTGATTTTGAAGGGTCAGAAATTGACACTTGCCAGTTGCAAGACTTGTCTCCTCTTTAGCGAATAAAAATTAGAGTTAGTTGACACATGGCGAATAAATGTTTTTAGCTTAGAATTTATGTGTATTGGCTCTCATTTTGGTCAATTTTTTGGACCTCTCCACTTCTTTAGTCTGCATGCAAGGTAAACAAACACTCATGAGTCATCATACCCTCGCAGTCACTTCTGCTAATCTTCTCCGTGTAATGTTTAGCTTTTTCTGATGAAGCAGCACAACATCTGGTGATTTTTAACGGGAGACAGTCAGAACGGGAAGACAAACTGGCTGGACAACCAAAAGTTTAATAAAAAGTGTAGATTAGGTGACTACAATGTAGCATTAGCATGATGCTAAAGCAGACAGGCAGTTCACAAACCAGTTTAAAGTTGGACAACATTTCCCTGACCAAACTTTTAAGAGATGGCAGATAAATACAATTAAATCAATTCACAGGACATTCATAAAAAACATTTTTATAGTTATTTGGTTAATGTGGTGATATATATCTTTATCGCCCAATATGAAAAACACCACACAGAAATATAAAACATTCCATATCACCTAGCTCTACCGCTAATTGGTTGTACGTGAATATACATGAAAAAGTGTGAAAAGGTGTGGTATTTTCATGAAATTTTTACAAATATATCATGAATGAACCACATTAAAACCACAGAAGAAGTACGAATAAACCACACAAAGAACATGTAAATCAAAGTAGAACGTGGACCGTGTGGGATTATTGCATCGTTCATATGAAATGTATGAATGATTTGTATGTCAATTATGTAACTTAGCGTGTGCGCCATATACACAATATAAAAGTTCTACATCCGTAGTGCATGTGTGAAAAGTTCATTAGACGTGTAACAGTCGTGGAAAGACAAAAATTTGCTTATGCATCTTACAAAAAATACCCACAACTGTGTAAGATTTACATAATAATTGTGTATAAATTACAGAAAATACACATTAACTGCATAGCCAACCAAAAATTGTGAACAGCTCAAAACAGAAATTTCCCAGAAGTCTTTGCAAAAAACGTGCATGTATGGATGCTCACTACATTGGCAAAATAGACCACAATGCATTGCGGTCGAACCATTTTTGTGAAAATAACATGTTTAAATGTATTTTTTAAATTTTTTATTAACACAGTGAAGTCGAACATAGATGTGGAAACATTTGTAGTGATTCGAGAAATTGGTGACATCATGTCCGACGTTTGGAAAAACGAAAGAAAAGTAGTCAGCATGGTGTCCGAATTGCTTTTAAAATCCAAGGCAATAGATAGTCCCACACTTTTAGTAGTTAGGGATTAAGGTGGGAATTCGGACACAGCTACTGTCATAGAAACTGTATGGTGTTCTTCCACAAGGTTAGGTCTACCTGTGGGGTGAAACCAAACCCAATGAAAGAGTGAATATTTTTGAGCTTCTTTTATTTTTATGTTATTTGATAGATTCTTTTAACATCACGATCTAGGAATGTTAACGTCAAACAAAATAGAAATATTACCAATTTGTTAAAATTCTCCTAAATTTGACACATTTTAAGTTTATGTTGGAGGACATGATGAACGAGACTGAAACCATAGTGAAATTTGACCAAATCAAGACACCAAGAAGAGCCTATTTCAAAGAGACTTTCACCTTTTTTTAATCCACTGCTTCTTTTTCCTAACAGGAAGTGTTAATATGTGAATGTGTTTTTATATACCAGCCTATATAGAATCTACAGGTGAATTTACTGCAGTTTAATAGAGACAGAGACGAAATAAAAGGAGACAGAGAGAAGCACTTGGGCAAAGATAAAAGAAAAAAGAACCCCAAGTAAAAGGAAGATAGCTCAAGGTAAAGACACATTCTGAGGGTAATTGTCAGGGATTTTTTTTCAAAGTGACAAAAGCAAAATGCAGAACATGCACTCAGGGAGATATTTACATCAACTTCTCCACCATAAGATGCATGAAGTGCTGCTATGTGAGGGCTTGTTTTTACTGAAACGTGGAACGTATGTCTTTGTGTGAGGCGTCTGAGTGGAGGTGCTGCAAAGCTGATGCTCTTGATTCCTGAAGTATCAGCAAGTTAGAAGAACTTCACAAAAGCAGGAAAGTTTTGACAGTTATGTCAACAACATTTCTGCAAAGAAACACATGAACTATTTCTTGACGTATGCAAACAATGCAAGAGCCTCTTCATTTGAGAGCACTGAAAGTGAGGGCTCCTGTCTTCATCTGCCTCCTTAAATGTTTAATACATACAATATACATTAAAATAAGGCAGCATAAATAAGCCATTGTTGGTGCATAAAATATCCCTTCAAATGTAAAATACATAAACAAGAAGAGTGTGTATATTCACTTCACAGTGTCTCATAGTGACTGTTTAAAGTTTGTTTGTGCAATAGATGCTGGTATATTGTTTTATATTTTTACATTGCGGCTTATGCAGATTTTATGCTGTTTTTCTATATAAAGTGACCAAAATATGCAAAGTATAACTTTAAAAAACTATAAAAAACTTGAATTGATGTATAGGAGTTTGTTTAACTCTGCTTTCTTTGAACATCTAAGCTTACCTGAGTGATGTTGCTTGTTTTATTATTGTCTATAGTGTTTTGGACTGTAAAATTTTGTCAATTATCAAAGAGATTAGCAATCTACTAGATTTGGTTACTTTTTTTTCATTAAAAATCCTTTATTTCTTGGTGAAACCTTTTTAATAATACAATTACAATACAACCGAGTCCAGTTTACTGTTTGTTTGTTTTTGTTTACCACATTTAGTCAGGTCTGCTATAGAAAAACAAATTTCTTTGGCATTTTTTGAGAGACTAAATAAAATATACATTTTTGTAAAGCTTATCACGTGAGGATTTTAAAAAGCAACCTTTTCAAGATTGTCTTGGTGGCCATCTTGTTTCCCAAATGTGACTTCAACAATCATATTTTGCTTATTATTGACTTATAATTCATTTAAAATCCTATTTGAGGATAGTGAATACAATCTGATCAACTAAACTTCATGTTTTTCAAAAATTTGCGAAGATAATCATGTTGTTATTACAGCTGCTGCCACTTATAATTCTTGTAGTTCTGGGTTAACGATCTAAATGAACTGAAATCAAATGAAAACCCCTGAATTACTTAAAGAAATTTTAAACTTTGTATTGTAAATCAATATGTTAAGGATATAATCTATAATCTATAAACTGTATATGCTTATATATCTGCTTCTCTTTTTGGCAAGGTTCGCCACGGCGAATCAGTTTTCCATAGACCTTATTTGCATATTTGATTTTACATCAAATGTCCTTCCTGACAAAACCTTCTGTATATTTACTGAGACTTGGGACCGACACAATGAGACCCTGGCTTGGGTCCAGTTGTGGCTATTTTGCATTTTCTAATAATTAATAGAAATTGGTTATTCTGTTATTATAGGTTACAAATGTGTATAACAGCTAATATATTAGCTAAAACTAAAATACTATTTCTAAGACAATTTGCTAAGAGGGAATAAAACATTAGTTAAGTATTAGTGTTTAAATTTTAGTTATGAATAGCAACCATTTTTAAAAAATCCAAGATGGCTGCCAAAGGTGAACATGAACATTTTAAAATTGCTTTTTGAAATCCCCATGTTATAAATTTACAAAAATATATTTCCTATAATCATTTCCTATTCACTGTTTTAAGTTTATTGAACTAAACTTGTCTAGTTTTCTATCTATGTAAAAACTTAAAAAAAATTTAAGGCAATCTACTACAACGCTCTATTCTAGTAAACTCAACTAATCCGGGTTAAGAGTGTATTGAAAAAATATTATTCTAATAAGTCTTAAAAAAGTATGAAGTTATTTCAATAGAATGAGTGTGTCATTGTGACACGACAAATAAGCCAAAGCAGCTGCTGGTCTCTAAGAGTGGGAGTCTTTGTAACTGCACAGAAATGTCAACCAGTGCAAAGCTTGATGAGAACTGAGAGCTTGCTTTAGAGAAGCTGAGGAACACCAGGCATCCGGGCCTCAAATAGCAAAATAAATGTTATAGGACAGAATAGCACGACAGGAAAAAAAAGACAGGAAAAGTGACAAAAATTGCCAAAGAAAACCTTCTTTTATCTTAAAGTCATACAGCAAAAAGGCTGTGTTGAATCAGAACAGATCAAAGCTCTTCCAGAACGTTGGTCTTTGGACTAATGAGACCTGTTTGGGGAAGACGGACAAAAAAGAAAAATTAGAGTTGGCGATCAGTATTCGAGAGAGTAACGACATGTTCATCCATTCCACGGTTTTACCGTTTAGTCTCCCAGCTATCAATTGACATGATGATGCAGTAAGTTTTAAAACTAGTAGGGCTGGGATGAAAAAAAATCAATGAATCGATCAGAATCGATTTACGCTTAACAGATCATTAAGCAATCCTTAAGAGTAGAGATCGATCCAATGTCTAATGCTAAAATCCAGTGGCGGGCCGTGCATTTCACACCTAGGCCTTCAGTAGTGCTCCATCTGAATCAACCCAACCCTCAATAACTATTTTATGGCAATAAAACTTCTACTGCAGGTACAGCTGCCACACACACACCAAAAATAACCTGATAAAATTGCCATTATATTTAGGTATATAGCAAAATTTTACTCACCAAAAATCCGGATTATTTGTACACAAAATCCATCCTTTCTATCCTCAAGATGATTTCAATCACTCTGTCGTGCAGATTATCCGTGCGTTTTAGTTCCATCAAGAAGTCCTTTTCTATCGCCATGGAAGCTAATGCTGAAAGTCGAGCCTGCCCTGACGTATTTCTGGCATAAGTTTTAATTCGCTTCAGGGCTGAGAATGTCCGTTCAACAGAAGCAGTGGACACGGGGCTTGCTAGCTTCGGAGTTGCCCGACCCCGCTTAACAATGTCCAGCTTTTCTTGAAAAGTCCGTCTTGAAAACGGCTTTGACAGTAAGTCTGCAACCAAATCAATTTCTTCTCCTCCTTCAGCCATTGTGGATTGACAAACCAGCTATTATATTCGATTTATTTGCCTGTGAGGGTCGCTACGGATTCAGTTTACCGGCTCTTCCTAGTACACTCTCCGATTATCCAATCACAGCGCGTGAAAATCCTGACGTTTCCGTGGGCCAGCTAGCTGGCCTATCACGTGGTCTCCTCCAGATCTGATTGGTTGAAGCAACAGCTTGGTCGACAAGTATTTTATGCTACAGGGCCCGCAAAACTGATTGTGAAGGCCTCCGGGCAGATTTCTTTGACCCTAGCAACAAATGGTGCTGCAATGTGATTGGTTAATGCTTAAATAGGAAAATACACGTTTGGAAGCAGCGCAGCCAGGGAGACAGAAATGAAAGGACGAAGACAGAGCATTTGGAATCATAGAATACGTATTCACGGAAATAAATAATAATTAATATCAGTCTGTGATTCAGATATTTTTAGGCCAGCAGAGAAGGCCTTGCAGGCCCTGACGGCCCGCCACTGCTAAAATCTGCTAGCTTGATGCTAACGTATAATGGGATTTCTTGTAGGACGGCTAATGCTAACACTCGGTAGACCTAAACATACATTGCTGACTAAATGAACATCTCTATGTACTCACTGGTATGAATTTTCCGAATTCTTTTAAGGAAACATTTTCAAAAAAAACATTTGTGGTATAAAAGACAGTTTTTGCTTATACTTCCTTCTTCTTCTTCTTCTGGAATAAGGTGTAATGCTATAGTGCAATCGCCACCTAGTGGCCAAACTTAAATGCCCTCCAGGAGAGGCTGAACAATTGTTGGAGCTTCTCCGTTTAAGAATCCATGTAACACTATATGGTATTAAAAATCTCATTATAATTTCACTAATAAATTTTACAGAATCTGAACTGTATCAGATTATTGTAAATATATTCAAAACATATACAGATTCTTAATGTATTTCTAAACAAAAGTGTTAAATTTGTAAACCATGTCAACTCAAAATTGAATTTATTCAAATCAAATTGAGTGTTTCTGAAGAATTAAGAAAACATAAATAAATACAATTGAATAGAATCAAATCAATTTTAGACATTTTTGGTGATACTCAGCCCTAGTTAACAGAAAGCCATCTATGAAACTGTGGGCATGACAAATCCATAAAAAATAAATAACTAAACTGGAATTTCTGGCTAAAATTTTGTATTTTGGTATTAATACTTTGTGGGCACAAGTTAGCATTTTATTAGCTTTTCGTAGACCCTATTGTAGATTCTTTCTTAGTATTGTGAGTCACCCACGACCTCCTGACAAATCGATCAAAACTAACCAATACAAATATATTTTATTTTAAGTTAGAGATGATTAAAACTTGTTTCCACTGTATGAAATTGTTTTTGAAGACCTTTTTGTGATTTGCACTTAGTAAATTCTGCTTTTGATTTTTTTAATAGAAAGCAGGGAGGTCACTTTGTTGTTACGGAGTCTGAATGAACACTGAGCTCCAGTAATGAGTTGAGACATAAAAAAATACCTACATGTGTACATTTAAAGCTTCACTTTAATTAGTAGAATTACGAAAGGAACAGTTTATTTCTTTAACCTACATTTGGATAACTATCTCTCTTTAAATAACTTTAAAAAACTAGCAGTTTAATGACATAAATTGAAAAAAAAAGCAGTTTCATTAGACTTTATACTTATCTTGATCTCCATTGCAATTACCTACTGATGAGCAATCTCCCTGCAAGCACCACAACATATTCTGATTACACACTACTCGGTTAATTAGGCAAAAGCTACCTCTCCATTTATAAATATATATGCAAACACTTATGTAAAGTGTGTAGAAGATGTACGAGGAGATTATAAATACACGCAGACACATTTGGAATGTTAAGAATCCTGCTCCTTGTGGAAAAGAGACTCTATCTTTCAAATCGCTGCTTTAACAAGTAACCTCCAATGGCTTCAAGGTAAAAGAGAGTCTGCACTCAGTTATTTTCTCGTCTGTGACAAAACTTGAATGAGCCGCAGCTTAATGGATCGGACTTGTGTGCATGGCAACAGATGGGGTCTGGCTGGCATACATGGCGTTATTGAACCTCCAGTCCCTCCTCTCCCACATCGCCACCTGTCCAGCAGGTTTTATGTTATTCTTGCACCTGGGCAGGCTATGACAAGTTATCTTCAAAGTTGTGCTCTGAGGGCATCCAGTCTTTCTGCAGCATGTCACTGAGATGAAGGGAGCTGCTTATTCACCTTTACACCATCCGCAGCATATACAAACACAGGGAGTTTATTCAAGGTTGCAAAACATCTTTGAAACATGATATCACTTTTTATAACCTTTGGCTGCTTACACTGCTGGGTACATTCATGTTATCCCGCCATTACTTCAACACAGTAACACAACATGCTGTTTTCTCCAAAATACCGTCATGTGATAGGAATCTTTAACACAAAGGTTCTGATTTTACACCAAAGATCTTCAGTTTACTGAAATGTACAAAAACATACAATTAGACAAAAAGATGGCGCCTGACATCAAGAGGAAAAGACAAAACTTTAGGCAGAAAATGATTTATTTTTCTTGTTTGAACATTTAATTTATTAATAAACATAAGGCAGTCAAATAATTATCAAGCAAATTCAAAATTTTCAAATAATTCATAAAAACGTTGAAACCACAGATTATAAAGCAACAGCTTCTGATTTTTCGAGTGATTTTTTGCCACCATATTGAGATCAAAAGTCACAGTTTTGAGATCAAAATTTCCCAAATTGCAAACAAAATAAAGATAGGGAGAAAGCGAGATGAGAGAAAAGCCAATTCAATTTTTTTTGTTGCAAATGCAAACATATTTTTAAAGCAAATATTTAATATTTTCATTTGCAAATTTTAAAACTTTATTTTTTTTTTAAGTTTAATTGAGAAAAACTTCATAATACAATATAGTCTAACTTCTTTTGTAAGTCAATTGCACTGTATGACTACTGTACTCCATCCAATGTAATGCTGCTTAACTTTTACACCTTCAAATTGTCTGTTTAGATTTATTATTCTGCCTTGTCACTTTGTTACAACTAGCTTTAAATCTCTGTTAAGCTTTAAATCTTGTATTGTACATATTCCAATTTCACTGCTCATTTTATTTTTAGTTTATATTATAACTTTATTTTTGGAACTTGTGCTGCTGACCACTTGGCCAGGTCACCCTTGAAAAAGAGATCTTGATCTCAACGGGTTAAATAAAGGTTAAAAACATTTTTGGAAAATAGGAAATTTTGAGATGAAAAATGATGTCTTTTGTTCACAATTTGGCAATCACTCAATAGTGATTTACAATGTTTTTATTATATGTGTAAATACGTGGACCCAAGTGCGATTTGTGTTTCAACTGAACGGAACAGTCAAGATTTTTTTTTAAACCTAAACTGGGTCACAATGTCTATTTTTTATTTTATTTTTTTTTAAATTAGCCTGTACTTTATTTTGAAGGTCTGAGATGGAAGTTAATCTTAAACTGCTTTTTTTTTTTCATTTTCAAAAAATTATTAATAATGAGTTACAAGTGTTACAAGCAGATTGTTCTGAATCGTAACACTTTTTAGAATTGTAACACCTATTATTAATGCTTCAACATGTCAATAATAATAACTGTTACAGATGCCCATATAAAAGAACATTTTTGTGAGTGAAATGAGCCTAAAATGGGACAAAAAAATTGTAACTGACTTATTCCTTTTAAAATAAACATTAACTAGAGAGTTCAGAATTATTAAGATTTTTATTAAAGCTTAAAATGTGATAACTGGTAACTGCATGAAGTGATATATGGAGGAGGGGGGATGAAGAACTTTTAGAGGATGAGGTCTAGGTTTTGTTGTCTGCTGCCAGGTCCTCTTGGTTTTATTTGCTTCATTATGTGTTAAAAAGATATTCCTCTCAACGCATTCCACAGGTCGATTAAAGGCAGATCAGCTCAGGCGCAGAAGGAATAAAGGTTGATGGGCTGTTAGGGAGTACTGTATCTGCATGTCTGCCACTAAAAACAGTAACATGGGTTTGGCCTCGCAGACCCCAGCCATGTGAGAGGGGGTCTTCATGACTGGCAACGGCAAACAGACAAACGGAACGCAGCTCTCAGACACAATCCTACCTGATAAGGCCCATAACCTCATTCACTCCTGACTGGAGGTGTTAATCGAGTCAGGCTGACATCATGAACTGAGATAATGCCAATAAACACCATTTTCCCACACCATGTTCGATAATTATAGCTGTCTAATCCACCAATTGCCAGCTTCCAAGGGTGAAGACACTGCTTCCAGATAAGGCTCGGTATGTTCATCATTGCAATCACATGGAAGCGAGTTCTTTTTTGTGCAAAACAATATTATGTGTCGCACACTGAGAGGGACTGTGCTGCTTTCATTTCACGTTGCCGCCAGTTCTTATTTTCAGTGCAGCAACACTGAGAAAAAAAAAAAAAAGTGGAATTAGTTTTTTGTTCAGTCCAAGCAGCTCATACTAATAGACCTTGCAGGGGTTGTTGTTTCTACTGGACTACTTTGGCTTTGGTCCATTACGTATTCATGACTCTGCTCTTCACTCCTGAAGAAATAGGAAATACATAACTATTCAGCGCTGTTGCCAGCACTAACTTCTCCCATCCGCAGTTCAACAACACTCAGCTGATTTCAGCTCCTGTCCTAAAAGAAATGCATCTTTCACTCACCTCATCTGTGCCGCCTGTGTTGTGTGTAATTTTGTTCTGTCATAACCAATATCAGTGACAGTCTTGCTGATTGTTGCTTTCATAGACTAACAATCATCAGATTTGCTCATGTCACCTGGATGACAGAAAAACAAGATCCTCCATTTATCAGCATTGTCAGTTGAGCAGACACCCCAGATGCCCTTGACTACCAAGGGCTTTGGATTACGACTGTGTTTGTTTACTGCATGACACAAATAAAAGACAAACTATGCGTCAACATTTTTTTTTTTTTTTTATTAAACCATCAAACTAAAATCACCTTGGACTTTCTTGATGGCTCTTCTGAGTGTTTGCCCTGAAGGATGCAAAGCCTGGAAAGAGGTTTGTTCCCACACTATAGCGAGGAAGCCCCGTCTAAGCCTCTAGAGGCAGGGCAGTGTCGGGGTGAGGCGTTCACTAAGTGATGTCCCTGGCTCAGCCCTCCATCACAATTCTCAGAAGATGGACAGAGAGAATACTCTTCCTCCACGGAGATTAATTACCTGCAGTTGGCTGTCAGGGGAGATTAACCTTGTGAGCTTGGAAGTGTGTGGTTCTATCTTTGCCCAGAGTCGTTTTGATGTATTAATAATATCTAATTTATGAAGTAATTAAAACGGCTTTTAAGGCTAAAATACTTAAGAGGATCAACAAAGGAGTTTTAAAACAGTTAGTTGTCAGACCTTTGTACTTCTAAAAAGTAGAAGATTTTTTTTCTTCATTATCAAGTCCCATTGAAGTACAATTATTGTATTTTCCGGACTATAAGTTGTTTCTACCACAAAAAAAAAGCTTAATTGAGAGGAAAAAAATTTGATTTTACAGCTCTATTCCGATATATGAAAGACTTGGTGTCTTATAATTCTGGCTGAGTACAAGTATTCATTTTTCCTTTATGATTAATTTTCAAACGGTTGGCACTTTTGTGGATGAAAAGGAACGCCATCCATACGTCACTACCAAATCTAAACTCTTGATGGGTCAAAGTTTGACCTGGTTTAATTTCTGATGAGTGTTCAATGGGTGTGTGTTTATATAGCCAGAAAACAGTTCAGCTATGCCTGAACACAGGAGATTTGAACAGAGACTTTTTATTGGAAGTGGCGCTTGAATGCGCTTTGCTGAGCCCGGTGTGAACACAGCTGTTGACTTATTGGATCAAAGTAGTTTCAAAAGGGGACTACTATGCATATTTTAAAAAGGAGAGGTCTTAAGAATAATAAAGATTTGAAAGTGACTATTTTGCACATAATTTTCTAAATACAAATGGCTACCTTCAATGGCCATGAGTTTTATACAGAGCCTGAAAATGGTCTTAAATACAAGTACTGAGACATGATTGTGAGGGTTTTGAACGTGGAAGCTTGAAACACATATACGTGCATTGAACACGCATTGCTGAGAGAAATGTAAACGTATCTTGAAACCATTGAATGTAAAAACAATTTTAATATACAGTCAATGCTTGAAACTAAGTGGCGCTTCTTCTTCTGTGTTAATGTCATTAGTAAATAGAGCTACACAGTGCCCTCTAGCGGTTGTTAATATGAAAATTACAAACACATGAGCCTGTGTTTCACATATAAGTCACACCTGAGTATAAGTCACAACCCCAGCCAAACTATGAAAAAAAATGTGACAAGATATATTCACACTGGGAACATAATTTGTTCAGGACCGAGTCTGCCTAATTTGTTCCCAATCAAATCCTGAACCTTGCATTTGGACTGTATTCAGACTGCAGTAAAGCAGACTAATATTTTGCGGACCAAAGCTTGTAAACAAAACCATGTGACTAAATATCTCTTCAGTCATTGGCCATCAGTTATGGGGCGGGTCAAAACAAAAAGAGAAAGATGGAGGTGCTGCAGTTTGCAAATCTTTGCCAGGATTGTTCACTTATTCAAATTTTTTATTTCGTTGACCAATTTGGATTATGAAGGCCAGGTTCAACACTTTTTGCCTTGGTACGGCGGAGGCATGGTGCAAGGCGGTTACTGGGGGCGCTATGACTATGAGGTACTGTGATAAGTGTCTATGACATATACATTGTTTGAAAAACAGTGTGAGAAGCAATGTGCATCATGTTAGAATTTTTGTTTTATTCATTTGACCACATTTTAATGAGTTGCTGTTGAGTCGCTCCTCCACGTTTTTCCACTAATGACCGACTACGGTGACCATTTTGGTTCAATTATTCAGAGCATGAACCGTATTCAGGAATTACAAAACAAACCGAAGTTCAGTCCGATTGGAAATGAACCAACACCACCTCAATAGATGGGTCCCAGAGCGGTTATTGGTCCCGGACAAGGGTCCGCTTGCACAGATCCAGACTGAAAATTTGTCCCAGGAAACAAACTCTAGTTCACTTTAAGTGGACCAAATGTGTCCAGTCTGAATGCACCCTAACACACCAAAAACTACAGTAGTTAACAAGCCCAAAGCTTGATAGGGATAGAAAATTCCCCGAGCTAACAGGTTCAATTGTCCAGCGTGAGTAAAAGCTTCATATTGGTCATGGTACAGTAATGGGGGGTAGCATAAGCAGCAGCATATTGGACTTATTTCAGCCACGATAGACACATACTGTCACATTTCAGAAGCTAAAAAAGTGCCTGTAAATATTGATGCCCAGTCTATTCTGTTCCATTTCTGTGCTGAACCCATAAGTTTGCATAAGTAGGATCAAGCAGACAGCAAGTCCTATACTAAAGAGAGAAAATCCCCTGGAAAATCCCCCCCAAAATAAAACCGCACAAGCGTCTGTGCTTGTTACTCTCAGATAAATTCATGATTTTATAAGTCTTAAACGTCCCAAGTGAGTGGTAGTCTGAACTAACAAGCTTCTAAAACATGGACAGTTTTGAACTTCTCATGCAGACGGGAGAAAAGTCCTCACTGGAATGTTCAGGGCTTTAGACACTGCTGCACACACCAACAGTTTCCATCCAGTCACTGTAAATAACCACAGGGCTTCTTGTGTTAACACACAACTTTAGTGTAAACAAATGTGACAGACAAAAAGAATGATGTATATTTTGCATGGATAGCTTTAAGCTGAAAAGTCTAATTAAAAAAGGAGAGGAAGTCTGCATGTGCTTTCACATTTTTATTGCTTTCTTGTCGTTTTTTTTTTTTTTTTTGCGTACTGTAAGCCTGTTTTTCAAATATGTGTTATTTTGTTTCGTGTGAGTAATGCTGAATAAAACGAAACGTGACGCTTAGTCACACGAAACAGCGAACACTCCAATGTCATCATAACTCTCCCTGCACCACAGGTTGTTCATATTCAAAGTGTTGTGAAAATCACAACTTGTGATTTGAGGGATCACAATGTTCTCTCAGCTCTTTTTCAACACACCACTTAACACTTTAAAGACCTACTCTATTGAAAACTTTGTTTTTGGCATTTTTTATGTGTAATTGTGGCATTTTTCTAATGATGGAGGACATTTATAAAGAAAATTAAGCTTCAAATTGAGTTTGTGAGTATTTCTTTATCCAAATTGTTGTGAATCAGGAGGAAACAAAAAAATACAGTTTGAGAAAGAGATTATTTGTGATGTACAAAATACGCCAGGCGGGCCACAAACTCTAATGTAAAGTCTACTATATTCTGATTGTAGGGAACTGATTGTACGTTCACTCCAGGCTCATTTCCAATGAAAAGTCTATGTAAATGCACATATATGCACATTTCGGGATTCCACATTCAAAAGTTTGGTGTTCGTTCATGGCAATGCAAGTTTTAAAGTCTGTTTTCAGGGTCAAAACTCGCTATTGATCGTGTTAAAAGTCAAGCCTGCCAAACTTTGACCAATCAGGCATCTGGATTTCATAGTGATGATTACATACTGTCCTTTTTTAATCCACTGATTTCCAACTGTTTAAAAATTGCTCACAAAAGAGAAGTATTAATTGGAGTTTTGGGGGACTTATATGACAGAAAAGACTTTCATATATCAGAAAAGATCTGTGATTGCAAGATTTGTACCATTTCAATATTTTGCACCAAACCTCTTCCAACTGTGAGTAAATAAGCTAGCATCGGTTAGTTCACTGTTAATACTAGGGCTGGGTTGATAAAATCGATCTGAATCAATCTAAGCTTAATAAATCAATAATTGATCCATAAAAGAGGAGATTGATCTTAAAGCTAAAGTCTGCTAGCTTGATGCTAATGTATAATGGGATTTCGCGTAGGATGGATAATGCTAACGGTCGGTTAACCGAAACATACATTGCTGACTAAATGAATATATACTTACATTCATGAATTTACAAACTCTTTAATTCAGGAAATATTTTTGGAAGTAACAATTTGTGGTCTAAATCACTGCTTTTTGCTCATAATTCTTCTTCATCTGGAATAAGGTGTAATGCTAAAGTGCTATCACCACCTAGTGGTCAAATTGAAACGACCTCCAGGAGAAGCAGAACAAGTGTTGAAGTTTCTCCATTTGAGAATCCACGTAACACTGTATGATATTATGATATTATTATAATTTCACTAATACATTTTACAGTATGTAAACTATATCAGAGTAATGTGAATATCTTCAAAACATATATAGATTAAAATTGCATCTCTAAAAAAATGTGTCTAAATGTGTAAACTCAAAATTGAATTGAGTAGATCGATTTGGTGAATCAAATCGTTTCTGGAAATTATTGGCAATACCCAGCCCTTGTGAATACTCTATGCTGAACGTGCTTTCAGCAACCTCTGTTCAGCATGTTCTTGAACGTGAATTATGTGTCCGGTAATGTCCACTTGTATGTCTTTGTTTTCTTCGTCTGAGCTATTATCAAGCTCAAAGCTGTAAGGTAGCTCTGATGTATCTTGCCATTTTTGTTACATGGGTGATGTTAGGGGCTGTAAGCTAGCGGAAGAGGAGGTAAAAAAAGAACTCTTAGCAATGGAGAGGAGATGGAGGAGGTTCCTCCACACCAATAGTCTATCCCAGATTGTGGAGGGAAATTTCAAATGAATTATTGACGGTCTGTGAAAAATATGTTCTAAAAAATTTGGTTTCTTGGCAAAAAAATTGCAAAATTACACTTAAAAGACCGCTTTTTAAATGGATCAATAAGATGATCTGTGGGATTTTAAAAGCCTGCTGTTTGCTTGTTGGCTTGATCATTTCAGCTGAAAATAATGCTACTACATGACAATAAAAAAAAATGTAAAAAATTAAAATATAGCAAGTGACTTGGTAGAAAACCAGTATATATCTTCATCTAAAAATGAAACTCTTCAATTGCATTCTCACAACCGTAAAATCCGTCTTTTGACAAGAAAGAAACTGAGATTACTTTCTCTTAATGAGATCAACAGCTCCTTGCTGGCCTTAATGATTTAAAACGACAGAATGCCTGCTTCATATCAGAGAGCCAAGCTATATCATCAATATATAAACCCTAAAGGGAAAACTGCTATATTTTATTCTACCCCAAGCAGCTAGTGAGGCCTAAAGACACTTCTGGGACTCTGGGACTCTATGAGATGATCCTTAAAGCTCATGAATAGAATTTTCGGTCAGGGCAAAACCTAAGCACCAAAGAAGATTTTGATAATAATACTAATAGGAACATTCTCAGCTAAGATTAAATCTTCAAATACGGTTACTTTTAGGCACTCAAGGGCACACTATAACTTTAAAACGTTCGGACATTTATTTTTTATCGTAAATTCAAGATGGGCCGGTCACAGATGAAACGCTTGATGAAGTCAAGCATGACTTTAAAGGTTTCAGTCCACCACTAACATCTGCGAGCCACTTTGCTGACACATCTGTCGGTAGGTGAACATCGTTTAACAGAGCCGCAGAAATATGGGTCCGGTTTTTACAAGGCAGCTGATATTGGATGTCAGATTGCTCCATTTTACGCATGAACTGCAGTAAAAGTGAAGGTTAGAACAGTAGGAGGATTATCAAAAGGGAGCCGCAGATTTACGACGGTTTCTTGACACTGCTGACAAAACATCATCTGACCACATGTAGTTTCAGATCGGACGCTGTAATCCAGTGGCTAAGTACAAGGTGAGGCTATTGTCACTTTATAATAAAGTCTTGATCCTGTGAAGGTTTCAGTTTGGACATAAAACCTTAACCAAGCACAAGTTCTTCAAGCTCCAACGTAAAGTCCAACCATCTCCTTTGTCAGCCTTAAGGGGATAACATTTACTCTTTTTAAGGGGTATCCATTCCTTAGATACATTTGCACCTGTCATTGATGGTATGTGAATAATGCCCAATCAGGTCAGATAAAAATAGCAGACCAAATAAATCATCCTTCTACTCTTGAGGAGGAAATTCACATCATAGACTGTCAGGCTGTGGAAACAAAATTACACCACCCATGGGAAACGCGGACCATGTACTTCATTATTCATCCTTTGCAGAGAGAAAAAGCGCATGTCGCACTTTTCCCGGTCAAAAAAAAATATAAAATACACTACAACATTTTTGACACAGCAGCTTAGCCCGGCAAAAATACAACATAAGCATCTCGGTCAGAGAAAAAGTGCAGGGAGATGAGAAACATTGAATATCCAATCCTTTCATCATATTTTTCCACCTGTTTCTCCATTTCTGTGTCTATTCCTCACTTAAAAAAGAGCAGTTTATGTTTGAAAAAAATCATTGCTTTTATCAATTTCCAAGCTTTTACTACCTTTAATATTACTGTTTATATTTTTTTAAATTCTTTATACACTTTAGAATGTTTTAATGATCTCTATTTTGTTTTTACCCTCCTTTACTTAAATGATAAATGTCCAGTTCGTGACTAATGAGATAAAAGCTGGCTCTTTGGCTTTATCAAATCACACATTTTAAAATCAAATTACCCTAATGTTCATCAAATAAATTGATAAATTATCGCTGACTTTTTAATTGACTTTCATTGTTGAAACTGAGTTTGTGAACTCCAAATTAAGAAAAACTCAGAGTTTCTGATTTCAGAAACAGAGGTAACTTAAACCTGTGAAAGTGGGTTAAACCAAACTCGTTTCACAAAGCTGGCTAAGCTGAACTCAGAGTTCATCACTATGGCTCTGTGAATGTAACCTGGTCTGGAGCAGTTTCCTTCAGGAAACTTGGAGTTCCCTGTGGTCTCAGTCCTCAGGATGTTCTAATAGGACTTCCTCATTGAGTCGATTGTCTGTTATATTCATCATATGTCTGTTCAATTCATTTTTATTTGAGCGATGCGGTTATCCAAGGACTCATTATTAATAATACAGAGTTTTCTTTTCCTCTTTTTAGACCCTTAACAACTGAAATCTTTAAACCTTAAACACTGGAGATGCCAGTCAAAGATACCGTGCTGCAAGAGGTTAACCAAATGATAGTGATTGTTAGCATGGCTGCCTTCTAAAAAAGAGGTTGGGGGTTTGAGTCCCGTTCATAGATATATTATATTATGCAAAAAACAAAAAAACAAAAAAAAAAAAAAGATTATATTTTAAATCTTGAGAATTAAAATTAAATAATACATATTCCAGGCAGCTACAGTGTTTATTTTTTGTGTGCAGTGATATTCGTCACGTGTGTGTGTGTGTTTGGGTTACAAAAAACGGTAATTGACACAATTACGGAGATTACTCATTAACTTACTGACAGATCAAAAGCCATTCCTTGCTGAACAAGTGACCAAATGACATTCCTGACATTATTTAGTACTTATCCTGAATTGAAATGATTCAAATGTAGACGTACGCATTAATTCTGTTTTACCGCTGCATCTGTGTTGCTTTTCTTGCTGAAAATGGGCTCGTAGTCGGCATATGCTTGTAGGAACACATCAATTTCTATCACCGTTAAGTATGATGCCCTAAAGGTGTTTCCCGTTGCCATGGTGAATCGTAATCTCTTTGCTCCATTAATCAGAGCTTTTTATGGTCCCGACGCTCACACCTGATTCTGAGTCCAACAACTCAAAGTCGATTGAATCAACTCTTTTCAGATTTTCTGAAAACAAAAAATCTGAGTTTGCAAATTTGAGTCAGTGAACTCTGAGTTCAGGTTTGAACTCTGAATTTGTTAACCTGCTTCTTGAAACAGGCATCAGTTAACCTAGCGTACTTTCTACGAAGCACAGTTTGTAATCCACATGGATTGATTCTGGTTGTGCTTCATGGGAATTACAAGAATTGCAAATATGATAATGCGGCTAATGTGGCTAACGTGTAGCGTGTTTCAAACAAGTCGTGGGTTATGTCTGAATTTCCTCCCTACTCTGTAATTACAAAAAAAAATATATGATTGTGTGCCCTGAATTTATAAAGCAATTCTCTCTACTTTGATTTTTTTAACGACAAATATAACGTCACTGATTTTCAGAAGTAAGCAAAGGAGGAAAAGCTTTTGTTTCATAACAGGTGGCAAATTATACAAAGTAATAAATAAATAAATAAATAGAAAACCAAAGAACAAGGGAAAAGTTTGACAGATCTAAAAATGTTTTAGTTTCAAAGCCAAAAGTTGTCATCTCCAGATGTTAAACGAAAGTCAATTTGAGTCCCTAAGAATGTAATTTTTTGGCATTATTATTTTAAATCCCAATGTTTTATGCTTTTATGAGGAATTCTGCAGAGTATACAATACACAAGGTTAAAAAGGTTCTAGTAAGAAGCAGTTTGAGTGGATCTAATTAAATTCTTGTTTGAGCTTCTGTGTGTGTCACACCATGTGCTGCTCAAGTGAAATGAGGTGAGGTGGTAAAATATCAGTTGGAAAATTTGAAGATTTTCACTGTATGACAAAGCTGCAAATAAGGCATCTGTGGAGGTGTCTCACAGCTGTACGAATTAAACTCAGAATTATGAGCGCAGACTTCACTACGTTTCTGTCAGGACTCCAAAATAAGCTGCAAGTCTCCTTGAAATCATCAACTGACACGAGCGTTTTAATCTCTGCCAGGTTTTCTCAAATGCTGTACATTTTTCGGTTATGCAACCTTTCTCTACTTGCTGTTAAGCTAAAACCCTGCCAAGGAAGTTTCTGTGTTTTTTTTGTTTAGTTTTGCAAAAATCAATTGTCGATTTAACTTTTTGATTCCTGTAAATACAATCTTTAGCGTAGATGTAGGAGGAGCTCTAAACCGTAATAATTCCCTTTCCTTCTTTATGAGAACAAAAATAAATTCAGACCAGCTAAACTGTCTTTTTTTAACCCCTAGAGGCCCTAAACTTTATGAATAATATATATATACTAAATTTGAGGGGTAATTGGGATGTTTTTACTCTGGGTTCCTCCTGTGCATCCACTAAGAATAAAGTAAGGTCTTACTGCTAATCCCTTTTAACCATTTATATCATATTTGATACACACATTTCTGAGACTCCTATTTATGATCCAAACATTTTTGTTTGAACTTAACGGGCCATTTTTCTGACCTGTAGTGCATCATCACTCCACTAGAGGCAGTAGAGGAGCTTTGACTGCTCATTTCAAAATGGCTGCCACCATGAAATCTCAAAACCTAATACCAAATCTGAATTCTTCCCCTACCCCTACGACTTCTCCCTACCCCTACATTTAGCCATCCAAATGGAGAGTAATGGTGAAATAGTGCCCTCAAATTTGGACGTCATTTCCACTCAATGACTTCATCAATAGTTGCCGGTCAGCTACGTTAGCGCATAGCTGCCAGCGCTTGGAAAATACATAACAACAGCAGTTTTATCATTTCAAAGTGTCACGCTAAAACATAAAGTCATTATTTACAGTTAAATATAAACTTCTGCACACCCTCATGAAGAAATGCGTTTCTTCTCCACAAACCTATGCGGGTCACCCTCATGGTGGAGGGATACACAGTCTTAAGTCCTTACAACTACCTCTTAAAAAAACAATTCCGGGCATCACTACCACTCCAAATGTTCCTACAATTGGAGGGATAGGGGAAGAACTTGGCTTAGTTCTTTATAATAAAGTTACATTATCTTACAAAATGTGTGGATCAATGATGTAAAAATATTGGCCAAAGTGTTCTGCAAAAAGTACCTTATTTACCTACTGTCTCATATTTAGTCAACACATTTTTAACAATATGTATTATAAAAATATATTCATTACCAAATTTAGATTTTTTCAATACAGCAAAAGTAATATTAAAAAAATAAAAAAATGAGTTATTCTCGCCATAAAGTTTCAAAAATTTCCCGCCAAAGTGTTTTTAAGATTGTCACTACATGATCTGTATAGGGAACTCTATCGGTTGCACCTATCTTTATGGTTTCTTTAAGCCTTTTGATTTTTTTTTAACACTAAAGTAAATGTTTTCATTACAATAAACATTTTTAGTGTCATAAACATTTATTGTTAACATCCGAAGACATACTCTGACCATAAAATGCTTTAGCGAAAAGTGACACAAAAGTAACACAACTTCCGTAAAATATGGCGGAAGTGATGTATATTTCGCGCATGCGCGGTGAGTGGTGTAACCAATAGAGTTCCGCATACAGATGAGGTAGTGACAGAGATTTCATGGAGGCAGCCATTTTGAAATGAGAAGGACAAGTCCCTCTACTGCCCACTAGTGGAAGGATGATGCAACTTTACTGCAGAAAACAGGGACCGAGTTATATACAATTAATTTTTTAACCTTTCACATCAAATCAAATCAAACTTTATTTGTATAGCACCTTTACAAAAAATCCGTTTCACTCAAATGGCTTACTCAATTAAAATTTAAAAGCTTCTTTGACTTGCTTTTTAAGCGTTAACGCAATTAACAAATCTGCTAAAATTCTATAATCGCAAAGTTACGGTATGTTAAAGAGTTAGTGTCATGTAAGTATTACTGACGACATCTCAGGTGCTAAAAAAAGAAAGTTTGGATCAATGATATAGGAGTTTCAGAAATGTGCATCGCATATGATATAAATGCAGTAACTATGGTTAATTACCAGTAACAAATTATTTTTTTCAAACAAGGATTCTGCTCAGTTAGAGCACAGGAGGAACCCAGAGTAAACAGGTTTCACATTTAAAAAAACAAAAAAAAAATGAGGAAAAAAAAGATCCAATGAGTCATGACGGATGGATAGCAGCCAATTTTGGGAGAGGAAGCAGAGGCAAAAGACAGGCATAAAAAATCGCTTCAGTCCCAGTAGCCTGTATCGTCCGCTCAGCGTGAACGTTCTCTTTCACTTGAACTATCAAGCCTTGACTTCTCAGAACTCACAGTGGTGATTCACAACAACAACTCCTCCTCCTCTCGAGCCAAACGCAACACTCACAAAACCGCTGGTGGAACTAGCAGAGCACAACTACAATCCCCCCCTTTCTCCATCTAACAGACCTTTCGTTTCTCTGTGCAGCAAATGGTCATTTCTGGAAATGCTACTTCTGGATGTCTTTGACCTTTACTGACTTCTTCTGCAAGAACTGGATGAGAAAATTCACCATAAGCTGTGCGCTAAAGCCAGTAAACAAAACTTAAGATTTATTAGAAGGAAATAAAAAACAATCCTGTCAAAGGCTGCAATAACAGTCATCTATAACAGTTTTGGGAGAGTTACAGAAGAATTTGTCAGGTGTGATGGCCTCAGCAAATCACAGCGGAGCTTGATGAATTGCCTCTGATTGCTTCTTACAAATGCATCACCTGCGCAGATTGATTGGAAAAAGAAATACCCGGCAAAAATAAGTTTATCAAGTTCAGAGTCATAGTGTGAACCTTTGAAAAACCCCCCTTGGTCAATGTGCCTTGTACAAACAGATCAATGAGCATCACAGAGCCGACAGTGTGTGAACCCATTTAAACACCTTTCTATTCTCAAATCCTCTCGCGGTGTCAAAAACATCCATAAGTTCACACACACAGACACGCACACACTGCATCCTTCTATTGTATGACTGTTAAATTAACTGGTCTACTGAAGCAGTCAGGGATAAGTTGACATTCTAAAGAATTATCATTATACGACTCTGTGAGAAATGGCGATCAGGTTATCAGCGATGAGGCTGAATACTAACAAATCTCCTTACAGTCGAGTGGTTTGAAGAAAGCTGGGTGGCAGCTGTTGCCCTATAAACCTGATCAAGTTTCTGCTCCCACAAGGCCAGGAGAGGCTTCCAGAAAGAACAACCACAGCAACCCTATATGTTGGCAGTATCACTGTTCACATTTCCTCTTGTTTTTCTCCATCATTTAAGATTTATCTACTGCTACCATACCTAGAAATAACTCCACTTATGTTTTTAGCTGTTCTAAGACATAATATCATAGTTGTTGTGATCTCACTTGGTTATGTAATATTTTAAATGGGTTATTTTTTATTTTTATATTTTTTATGTATTGATTTTTTTAGCTTCTTTTCTGCTTTTCTTTTATTCTGTCGGACTTCCTTTCATTTTATTTTTTTTATTGTTTTATTTTTTTACTATTATTTTTTTTTTATTTGTTTCAAACACAAAATGAAAATAAAAATAAGAATTTAAAACACAAATATAAGAATTTAAAAATACAAAAACACAAATACACAAGTAAAGCAAACACTGTGCTTGAAAAGGAGTGAGTAGAAGAAAAATTTTTGTGTGGTCCCACCCCTTTTTACAACACTTTTTGCTACGTTATCTATTTATAGTTTTTTTTTTTTTCTCAAAAACGCTTCAATTTTTTAACTTGAAATGTTGTGCCTATGCCTTCATACTAAAAACTCTATAGTGGAAATAAAACCAAGTTTGGTTGTTTTTAACCCAAATTCAAAATTAAAAACGGACAAACTTTTTTCTGGGTTATTTTAACTCATAAAAAGAATTGTGATAAACTAAAACCCAAAAAATTAGTGTTGCTTCAAAAGTAATCCAAAAATAACCTACATCTCATCATGAATCAACCAAAATGGGGTTGAAGAAATAACGTAAGTGTTTTACGAGTGTTGTTAAATGTAAAGAGGTTTGAGATGCTCAGTTTTATTTGATTTGGTTTGTTTATCATTTTTCTTTACCTCATTCTGTTAGTCTAAAACTAAGAAGAAAAACATCATCAAAGGCCAACAACAAATTAAAACTAAAGACAATGCAGAGATCCTAAAAACAGCAACTGTGCCATGGCTGAGATTTATTTTTGGCTTTTGTTTGCATTTTGCAATCATATTGGGAATATATGTTCTTTTGATGTAGCTGGAGCTAATGAAGCTCACTAACACTAACGTAATGGGATATTTCTACACTTTAAAAGGCTCCTTCAAACTGATTACAAGCTCCTCCATATGAAAAAAATAGCTAATAGCAGTGTAAACAAAGGCTAGAAGCTGTAGTAAAACTAATTTGAATAGCTGATAAAGGGCATGTAATTGCAATTATTGAATTAGTCGAGTGTGGCTAAATGTTTTTTTTTAAGTCCCATACATGCTCAGAATTATATGTTACTTATTCCATTTTCTTAAATTGTTGCAAGTTGACTTACAAAAAAAGTCGAGACAGTCAAAATCTTACAGTTATTAGAGAATCATAAACTTACGTTTAAGCTTAAAGTGAGAGCTTAAGTCTGGATTCTTAACAAATTGGGTAAATTGTTGCATCTATAGCTTAACTTTCTTGAGCAAAAATCTTCAGCAAAGCCAAAAAATGTCTGAAAAAGTAAATTGTGATCCTTCTCTGTTGTCTTTATATTTAATTGTCAAATATAAAGACAAAAAGTTAATCCATTTTCATAAAACTTAATTTATTCCAAGCCCAGTTTAGGATAAATGTTGCAAACTAGCTACAGCTGAAAGTATTGGGACTGCTCTTCACAGTATGTCTATGTTTTTACATCTGTCCTTATTCAATAAATAAATTCAAGTCAATTCAATATTTTTTGGATTAAGCCAAATGTTTAAAAAAGTTTAGTTTTCTAGGGAATAGTTTCTGCAGAATGGACTATTGGTGGATGACAACCCCACCCCCCTTCCCCTCACTGTTGCTAAGTGGCGCTTGGAGCTTGTACGTCACAAATACACTCATTTTCAAACGTCTGCTCCTGATTCACAAAGATTTGAATAGAGAAATACCCAGAAATGTAATTTTGAGCTTTATATATATATATATATATATATATATATATATATATATACAGTATATGTTACGTAAGAACATGTTTCTGTCCTCTTTAGCATAAGCTTTTAAATTGTACTAAATTACTGTGAGAAACTAAAGTCAGTAGAATAAAATATGGAAGCTAAAAACTATTCCTCTGAATTTACAATTTAAGTAACTGTGGTACACTCCAAAGAGATTGAAATGTCTATATGACCCCAAACTGAGAACCCAAACAACCATTAATGTCTGTTATGTTTTCTTCCCCATTTCCAACTTTTCAGAAGTTAGTAAAGTGTTTGACCTCAACAACAGGCTATTAAAGCTGCAAAAAATCTAAAAGTAGGAAAAATAGCTAAAAAAAAAAGCGAGTGTATATCAGAGGAGCAAAATGCTGTGATCCAATTTGGCTTTCATCATAAACCTGAAAGCATACAACTTTACATCAAAGAACCCGAAAGATCTAATGCGCTTGAATAAACCAGTAAACAGCCACTTTCAGATGCAAAAAGCTAATAAAGGAAGTTAGGTGATAGACAGACCAGCCATAAAACAACAGTAGTTGATGTCTGCATCCTAAAGGGGAGCATTGCGGTCGTCAAACACTCCCCGGTTTGCAGCGTCTGCTGCCCAGGGGTGGTCTGAGGTGCCACAGTTGGCACACTGTGATCCGAGGCTTTAAGACAAAGCGGAAACAGCCAAGGGCATTATTTCACCCTGTTCCACGGGCCCATATCCTGACTCATCTCTCTTGATAAATATCCTGCCCAGGGGATGATGTTTGGTTTAATTATGGACACCTGCCGCATCAGTCAGAGTTGATGTTGTTCTTGTTTTACACCGCCATCCATAAAAGCTGTTTCTGCTGCACACTGAACATCCCAAAGAGATTTGAGAGAAAAAAAGAGAAACCTTCACTCCGACTCAGGTACGGGAAGGGAAAACTGAAGCCAAGAGAACCTTTGAAAAATTAATAAGGTCTAATTTTCAAACTGGAGCAAGCCCCCAGCCGCTGTCATTAAATGACCATTTTACAAAGATGGCATCGCAACTTTCTTACAGAGACCATTAACATCAATGGGGGTCTCTTCTTTTACCAGTACTTAAGAAGAATCTCTGCAGGGGCAATGGTTCTTATACAGGAATCATGACAAATATTGCGCTCTGCCCTCCCATCCTGACAGTTGTTAGTGGCCTCGGGCTACACTCATCCCTCTCCTGGTAAAGCTGTAGGCAATATGGTCATTACCTTCAGCCCTGTTGGAGCTCTGCCTCCCCGGACAGCTACACACTTAGAGATGCTGATGCCCCTTATGAAGGCTCATCCTCACGGCAAGAATATTAAAAATGTGTCTGGTGGTGCTCACTTGGGATGATGTCTGTCTTTATTGCGTGGGGAAATGAGCAGAAACTTAGCCTTAATGTGCAGGTGCTGCTCCGTCCCCGAGCTGACAGGATTAGTCTCAATCTGCAGAGAACGCTTAATGTTGTTGTGAAATGCTGAATTGGACTTTTTAACTATACATCCCTGACAGAATGTGTTCATTTAAACCCTAACTTAGTGTTCGGGCCAAAACTGACCCGTTCTTGAGGGCTTAATCTAGTCAACAAACACAACTATTTAAATGGAAATCATTTTCACAATTTTTGTCAATTCCAAAGTCTTTAAAAAAAAAAAAGTAGTGACTTAGTGATGTTACGGGTCAAACTTGACCCGGTAGAGAATACTAGATGTTATCACTTTAAAGTTGTGGATCAAATGTAGCTCAATCTGTCCACAGAAACACATACCTGGTGTGACACCGTATTGTTTTTCAATGTTCAGTTTATGGTTCACACACATCTACAAACACACATGCCTTTTACACACGTTGTTTCACAAGGTTAAGTCTGTGTTGTTGTTTTTTTTGCACTTGTAATTCTAAGTGGAATAAATTTTATTTCATGAAAATGGATTGACTTTTTGTCTGTCTTCTGTTGAGAATCTATACGGGTCAGTTTTGACCCGTGACATCACAGAAGTCAGAATATTAATTGTTCTAATCTAAATTATTTTTTTCTCTCTCTCTTGTAATGCTAAATTGAATAAATTTAGTTTTATAATAATGGATTGACTTTCTGTCTTTCTCCTAAAGAGAATCTATAGGGGTCGGTTTTGACCCATAATATCACAGACATCACAATTGTTAAATCTTCTAAATAAAACATATATAATATTTGCACTTGTAATTCTACGTGGAATAAATTTGGTTTCATGAAAATAGATTGACTTTTTGTCTTTCTTCTACCTGAAATCTATATGGGTCGGTTTTGACCCGTAACATCACAGATAACACAGTTGTTGATTATTCTAAAAAAATAAACACATGATAATAATAATAATAATAATTTGCAATTATAATTCTAAGGGGAATACATTTGGTTGAATTAAAATTGATTTACTTTTTGTCTTTCTTCTACCGAAAATATATACGGGTTGGTTTTGACCCGTAACATCACAGATGTCACTATTGTTAATTATTCTAAATAAAAAATATATATTATTTGCACTTGTAATCCTAAGTGGAATAAATTGGGTTTAATAAATATGGATTGACTTTTTTTTCTTTCCACTACTGAATATCTATACGGGTCAGTTTTGACCCCTAACATCACAGATGTCACAATTGTTA
>NC_050524.1:8287932-8296988 GCF_002922805.2 Oryzias melastigma | reverse complement strand
CTAAATGTAGTTTACAGCACATGGATACTGTAGTTTCTAATTTTATAACTATGGGAAACATAATTAGTGAATTTAAACAGTTTTTGTCATAAATGGGTGGGTATTTCAAGAAAAAAAGGTGTATGTAGCCACACTCACACAAAAAAATCAATTTTCATGGACACAAATATAAACTAAGCTAGCTATGACATGAAAAATAACAGTGTTGTTATCTATTATTTCTATTTACTTTGAGATTGACTTAATTCGTGGGTCAAATTTGACCCATTAATACAAAAGACAAGGGCAGCTTTCTAACACAAGATGAGGGTTGTTCATCCCCTGCTTTGTTTCTGCAGGTTATCACCAATTTCTTGAAGCGACAATTAATGGCAGCAGTTTTAGCCGCACGTTTCTGCAAAAATATGCCCCTAATGACAGTCTGCCTTTCAGTATGGATGGCCCTTTGCTCGCATCCAGCGTGTGCTTTTAACACATTTGGCTGGCTGCTTTCAGAGAGTTGTGCAGATGGCTATGGTCATTACTAGATTGATATGCATTGTGATTATTCTTAAAATGGTCCATTACGCCGAATTTGTAGATCAATAAGGGGGAAAAAGAGCTTTGTACAAGAAGAGTTAATCTGCTGACATATCACCCAATTACCTTCACAATTTCCAAACGGATGATAAAGACTGTCAGGAGCAAAAATGCAAAGCAACTCCAACATCGAGACCAACACATGTTCTGCGCTGTTGGTGCCAGAGACTCTTGGCTCTGAGTGAAAGCTTCCCAGCCAGCTTCTTGGCACTGCTGGTTCTGTCCTGGGCATACTGATTCTCATATCAGGGTGCATTTACATAATCCTCCCTGTGACTGGTCTCAGTTTAATGAAGGGTGGTAATGCATTCCTATAACAATGTTTCACCCCTCAATATGCCAACATAAACAGAACAGTGTGATGACATCTGGTGAAGCATTCATTGACTTTATAATCATCGATGCGAAAAAGCTAGTCATCGCTCAGCAGCAGAGTCTGCGCTCCCAAATTTGCAAAAAACAAAGAAGCTGTCAAACTTCTTCCTTGAGGCGCACTGTCAGATCAGACTGTGACAAATTGTGACAAGTAAGCAGATTCAATGAGCTCCAAAAGAAATCATCAAAAATCCTCATTTTTTTGTGAGGATGCTGCAACGATCAGGCAGACGTTGCTGGAACCGTCAGCACAGCCCGGCCTGTTATCTGGCTACTGTAAAGCGCTAAAAGGGTTTTTGGTAGGCGTGTGTAGATTATCCTCTGCCAAAGTTCCACAGCATCTTTGACCAATCCATTCCATGTTTTCCTTCTATTTGTAGCTATATATTCATAATAAATATTAAATATTCAGTGAATAATTTCTGTTTTCATTTTTCATAATATGGTGGACTGTTCACTTGACATGAAAAACTGTGTAGAAACCACTATTTTATCCTTCAAACCCTTACTCAAATTTGTAGTCATTCTTATTGTCGGTTTTATTTGTATTTTATATGTTTGATGTTGGCAAACCAACAATTTCCCAGGGATTATTGTTTGAAATAATCTTTACAACAAATTTTTAAAAATGTCCCTTAATGTCCACTCTCCTTGTTCAAATAAATACTAAATAAAAAAGTAATTGTATTTGATGTTTTGTTTTCAAAAATACCAGAAAATGTCAGTTTAAAATCATAATCTGACATTTTTTTTACAAAAATTAAAATGAAAAAAAAAAAAAAATTATGGTTCAAATTGTAGGATTTTATTTCAGGAATGAGGTCTAGCATAAGGTTTTTGTTTGATTTTTTATATCTATATATGCATTTTTTAGGATTTCTTTTAGAATGGATCAAAACAAAAACCTTTTTTTCATGAAAAAACAAAACAAAAACAAAGCTCCAATGTGTCCCACTCAATGATGCCTTTTCTCAGAGGATACATTAAGTCAACTCCATACTAGCTGCATTTCCACTGACTATAAAATTGGGGAAATAGGATTTGCGATAATAAATTCAACACAATTTTCTTAAAAAAAAGGTTGTTGTGGTTGGAGGGGGTGGTTTTGAGGCGTAATGAAATTGATATACTTTGCAAAACTGCAATGGAAACACTTTTTTTAAAATTAAATGAGTCATGTGACCAACAACCAGATACCACAAGATATCACACAAAAGTTGAGCGTGTCATATGGAATTGTTGGATCGATGATTTGAATAGAGGACTACTCAGAAATGCTATTTTGAGACTAATTTTCTTTAGATATGTCCTCCATCATGTAAAAAATGCCACAAAAAATGCTAAAAACACACATACTTCACTAGAGTTAGTCTTACAATCCGCACGCCCTTAACTTCCCTATCATTTTTAATTTTGAATATTTACAGCTTGGCATCCTCAGCTCTGTTTGTTTCTTAATTATTTCTCTTAATTATACAAAACTGATAGGTTAAGTAAAAAAAAATACCTCCAAATTATCCACGTCTAGGTATTATAAATGCAAAAACACAGTAAATTCCACACAAATAATATTTGACTTGTGCTTTTTATTTCTTGGAAGCAAAATTCTAACTCTTTAAAATCACCAATATGAGCTAAAAAAAATAATTTTTATGTAAAAGCACACAAAGGAAACTTGAGATTTTATCGCAGGTGTAAATTCTTGGAGAAGGTGAAGTAACTCCAATCAAAGACTGGAGTGAAACGTCTAAATCAGTGGCACTGAACTCTAAATGAACCTCAAACTGATTGCAACACCTCAACAGATGGTACCTTAACTCGACTGTGATCTCCTGATGGGAAGCTGGGCTCACACCTACAGCCCCCCAGCACACGGTTACCTCTCAAACAATGCCGCCATGGTGGGGAGATTAAGTAGTCTGCCACAGGAGTGCACGATGCTTCATTAGGCCAAGCAAGGATGGAAGGCAGCGCCTGAAGCAATCCGGGAACCAGTGAGGTGTCAAAGGACCTTTAATGTACTCTAACCCACTACTCATTACTTCCAACTGTATTGACTACATTTAAGGAGGGCGAGGATGAATATTCAAAAGATTGAATATATTTTTCAAACAATGCCCTCACTCTACATCTAACCACAGCATGTTTAATGTATTTAATGGTGCAAAGGTCAGCAGTTCATTAAACCATGTATATAAGGGTGGTGATGTTAATGACATGAGTAACTTACGACTCCGGTGGAAAAACCCTGCAACCGATACTGCTGTGCTGAGGCGGCAGACAGCCATTAGGAAACTTTTCAGTGTTAATTATCCAAAGCGGTTTAATCCGCTAGTCACACCACCTCCACCACTGATAGGTGTGTTTAATGTACAGTTTTAGACAATTACCACTCCTTACTTTATGGTCTCTGAGGGGTTTGGTCCTCTACGTTAATTATTACTTCAATTATTTTTACCTTTTTTCTTTACCTGTCATGGTAAAATTAGCTTAATAAATGTGTTTTTGTAATTCTGTCCCGATGTGCTGCTCTGACAAATAAAAGGGTTCACAGAAAAAGCAATTATTTCACATGATAAATACGTAAATCCATAAATATGATAAAAAAAGGAAGACTTTTCTTTGAGATGATACTGTTTAAAAAAAAAAAAAAACAGATCCTGCAAAGCAAAACATTTTTTTAGCTTACTTTCAACTAAAGATGGGTAAAGTAAAAGATTCACAGTTCAGTGTTTATTCTCAAATGCAATAGGGAAGAAAAGTTCTCAGTTTAATGAAAATCTTGCTTTGTCGTCTACTCCGTGCAGATATTTATAAACAAATATACAAAAGTACAGGTCATAAATGCAGTAAAAAAACACAAAGTAGGCATAAAAATAGAGAATGCAATAAGTTAAAACGTAAAATAGAATAAAAGGAGAAATACAATAAGAAAACTGTGCATTGGGTGCACAAAATGTCTGCAAATGTCTCTACAGGAACTCTACAAGCTGGAGGAAAATGCTAAAGATCCCCTCCAATAGGTATTTTTAACATGATTTTGTAGCATTTTTTTCATGATGGAGGACAAATATAAAATAATTTAAGAATAAAGCTGCGTTTCTGAGTATTTCTTTGTTCAAATAGTGATGGATCCGATGAAAACCAGATGTTTGAAAAAGCTCAGGTTTGCGTCGCGGGCCAAAGGGCGGATCTGGATTCTTCCCCAACAACTTCTCCCTACCCCTCCAATTGTAGGGGTATGTGAAAGGGTAGGGATGTCCAAAATAGTTTTTTAAAGGGCCATCCCTCGCATTGGAGGGATGCGGAGGCCTCTGATGTGAGGGTGAACCACATTGTGCTGTAGATTCCCTCACGAGTGTCCTATGATGGACAGAAGTTTACATTTTAATGTAAGTAATGACTTTTTGGTTTAGCACGACCTTGTCAAAGTTATAAAACCAATGTTGTCGTGTATTTCCCCGCACTAGCAGCGCAGCGGAAATGTGGTTGACTGGCGACTATTGATGACATCATCAAGTGACATCTGAAATTGAAGACACTGTTTTTACATAAGTCTCTGTTTGGAGTGCTAAATGTAGGGGTAAGGAGAAGTCGTTTAGGGGCATGGGAAGTCGTCTCCCTACTCCCCTCCAATTCTGAAGCATCCACTCGCAGACAACTAGATCCATTCACTTCTTAATTTTCCTTGTCTGAGCCGGAATCTGGCTCTAAACTTTTACAGCTGCAAAGCTCTGGTATTGCTCGCTGTTTTGGTTGCTATGCTAATATTAGCTTTGGGTTGTGAAGTGCTACTTAGCTAGCGGGACAGAGCGTCAACAAAGAGATGATGAGAAAATTAGCTGAGCTAACTTGTGCCAATAGTCCCGCCCACCACACAGATGAGCATTTTTGATGAACTCGTAAAAATATGTCCTATAAAATGACGGGCTTTTGGATTTTGGCAAAAAACTGGGTCAGCTTGCAACCCGTCGACTGTAGCACCTACGTCACAGCTACAGCCTTTATCCAAAGTCATTTTTGCATCTACTCCTGATTCATAACAATTTGAATAAAGAAATACTCAGAAACACAATTTTAATATTAATTTTCAATATATAAGTCCTCCATTTTGAGAAAAAGGCAACAATAACATGTTAAAAACACCAAAAACATGATTTTCATAGGAGAGTCTTTAAAAAGTTGCTACAGACAACAGTGCTTGAGGAGTTATTAATTGCAATAAGTTATTTGCTTTACATAGGTTAAGATGGTTTATTAGTTTTATAATCTCATGATACCTTTTTTTTTTTTAAATAAATCTGAGAAAAACACAAAAAAAGCCCCAAAGAATCCATTGAAATCCCAATCCTTCCCTCAGTTTCCACTGCAATTCCCTCACTAAACGCAGTCCACGGGGAGCTATCTCCTGCCATCTTCCAATGAAACAGTGGTCCGGGTTTTGAATTTGCTCAGGCTTTATCAGCGCTCTGTCAGTAATTTTCAAACAACAGCGAGCAAAGCAGATTAGTCTGGCTCTACACTGCTGACACTGTTGACTCATTTGACTCACAGATGAATACAAAATGATCTGTAATTCGTTCAGTGTGAGCAAACAGATGAAACGGCGTCCGGCATTAGTTTGGATGGAAGGTGTCGCTCTGCTTTTCACCTCCGCTTGTAGGACACGAAGGTCACGGCGCATGAGGCTCGACGTGGGCCAGCTTTCGGCAGGATGGAGGGGCTGAGCTCCATCTCCAGGAGGACAACAGAGTGCCACTGTCAAAGGGAGTATATACCCTCGCTGCCACCGGGAGCGGTCAAGTGGAAGGGGTCAGCCCTTGAGCAGCCATGGCTGTGTGAATGTGTGTGTGTGTGTGCATCTATGCAGAGGGAGCAATCTGTTGTGTGCTGGAGGCTATAGCCTCTTTCAAATGATAGATTCTCTTTGCAGCCTGTATTGCCTGAAGGAAGGCAGTCAACATCCTGCCACATACACCGCTGTTTATCTTCCAAAATCTAGTGGCGGAATTTTGTCCTTAGGGCCCACCCCAGCATCTCTTATGATATTGGCTGTAAGTTATGACGTTATAAATGCATATTATCGCAGAAACAGCACTAAATTTATCCTAGGATTTCTCATTGTTTAAACAGAAAACACAAACATCATTGCAGGAAATGTACAAGTATGCAAACATTTGCTGTGTTTAAACGAACTGGAGCAGACCAAAAAAACAGAAGAGGTATACAGCTCTGAGATCATAGCCTCTTACTGCAGAAAAAGAGAGAGCTGGGAGAAGGAGAGAAAAAAATTCAATTCCAAATCTGCAGCTTCAAAAGTGGATGGAAGCTGAATGCAAATAAAGTTCTGTTTCTCTGTGTTGTGATTTATCACTGTGTCGAGCAGTAGTGCCGAGGCAGGCGGTGTATTGAACGAAATGACTCTCCTCACATATTGGAAAAGCGACTCAACAACAAAGTGCAAGAAAAATAGAGCCAGACAGATGGATGACCTTCAGTCTTCCTTGACAGAAAGAGGTAGAGGATTTGTTTGAAGAGCTAATCATTCACTCGCACTGAACGCATGGTAAGCCCTTCAATTTAAAATACCAAAATATTAATACAAAAGACACAAGAACCCTTTGGTGAAGTCAGGAAAAGGGTCAAAGTAAAGAATTACGTCACATTAGGAATAGATCAAAACAAGCACAGACCCAAAACATTATGTAACCAGAACATGCACGTTTCATTTTGATGAAAATGTGTTATTGAATTAGGCCTCAGAAGAATTTGGAACAGCACTTATTTGTGATACTGCAACAAAAAACTAACCAACAAACCTGAAAAACTGAATTCCTTCAATCGTGTATCAAATGTTTTATATCTACTGTAAACCGCAGGCTACAATGGGATAAATGTTGAAATATATAAGGAATACAGGGATTTTTAAAGACCCATTTCAATGAAAATTGTGTTTTTAAGATAAAGCTGTGGTATTGTGTAATGATGGAAGACATATATAAAGAAAACACAACTTAAAAGTGCATGTATTTATTAAAATCGTTATTCTGGAGCAGAAGAAAAAATGTATCCATTCTAAAGGATCCACTTGTAGATGACTAGATGCATCTGTGCGTTTATTTTACTGGGATCCGACTCAAAACTGTAGGACTGGATAACCCCAATATTGCTCGCTATTGTTGCAATGTTAGGTTGGGGTTGTGAGGGGCTGTAAGCTAGTGGGAGAGCATGTAAGCACATGGATGATGGGAAATAGGGGTAGGCTTACTCTACACCAGGGAAAGCCAACTCTAGACCTCTAGGGCCACATTCTAGGGCATGTTTTCCAACATACCCTGCTCTGGGATCTTCTAATTGCTGGACATACCTGAACCAGGTAATCAGTCATGAGTAGGGCTTGGATATCTTGGAATTAGGCAGACACAGCGGCCCTCGAGGCCTTGAGTCGCCTATCGCTGCTCTACATTAATGGTACTACTCACAACTCAGAGGTAAATTTCTAATGAACTACTGCCGGTTTGCAAAAACTATGTTCTTGAAGACGACACATTGATTTTGTCAAAAAAAAAACAAAAAAAAAAACGCCATAATCTATAATTAAAAGACCACCGAGAACACTTTTAAAATAGGTTAAAATAAGATCAAAGTGTTTTACTAGCATATTTTTGCATTCTTGCGTTTTGTACTGTTTATGTTTAAGCCTCGTTTCCACAGAGCGGTCCAGTCCAGTATGGTAAGGAGCGGGACAACACAGTCTAGTTAATTCTGGCGAGTGTTTTCACTCAGTTAAACCTCCCTTCCACAGAGCGGTTTGTTTTCATGGTGTAGATGTCCCCGCGGCACACAGCTGGAGCCACCATGGAAACTGCGGACAAACCCAATTGGAGCCCACATTCTCTACCCACCATTGAACTATGTGGGACCCACTTGGCCTTGCTGGCTGATCCTCATGCAGAAGTTCAAGATTATTTATGTGGGGCCTTAAAATGACCTCAGTCAAACAGGACGCCGCACATTAAAAGCTCAAAAAAATAAAAAGTAGGTGGTTAAAAAAAAAAATTGAAGGTAAACGGTAAAAATTAGTGTGATACAAACGTAAAAACACAAGATAAAAGCAAAGCAAAACAATAAAACTAAAAAACACACAAGTGGAGCAGAATCTGATGCTGCGTCAAAAGCTTGGCTATAAAAATGGTTTTGAGAAGTTTTTAAAAAAAATGTTGAGAGGCTTGTCAGTGGTAACACCTTCCACAGCTACGGTGCACGTTTTGAAAATCCCCTCTGAGCTGATCTGAGGCTCTGGGTCAGGGCGTAATGACAGAACAGCTCAGATGTTACTTAAATATTCAAAAACAAATCTTAAAATGAACTCTAAAATTCAGAGGCAGCCAGTGAAAGGTGGCCAGGATGGGGGTGATGTGGTCCCTCTTCCAACCACACAATGAGCAGCAGCATTCTAGACTAGCCAGAGACGTGACTGAAAAACTTCACAAAGGATCGTGTGACAATAAAGCTTTTGTTTCTCCTTCATCTCCTCCCCCTACGATTCTCTGTACATGAATAACGCCATCTCTGCGTTGTCTGAGATCAGTATCGAGCTCTGAAACAAAATGGCCGCATTAGAGAGCCATCCTTCAACACCAAGCGAGCATTAACCTTGTCTGGAAGCAGGTGGTAATGATCCTGGAATGACCAAAAAGTTCTCAAGCGACATCTTCACGATCAGCTGTCACAGCTCGCCATCCCATTCATACCGGAACGTCAGATCAGACAGGAGAGAGATCACCGTTCCCTTTTTTTATCGGCGCACTTCAGACAACAATGGCCCTGTGCTTCGTTTTCAATTACAGCTCGCAACGTTTAAGAGGCAAACAGAAAAAAACAAGAGGAGTTTTGGATTATATTAAGAATATGTTTGCCTTTAGCAAAAAGTATTGACCGCTCAATTAAATAAAAGGATCAAAAACAGTTTTATTGTTCTTATAAATATTAACACAGCAGTTATTTTCAGTGAGGTGCTATTTCTAATGATTAAAGAAAATGCATGAATAATTTCTTAATATTTGTCAATAATGATACTACTATTGACTTAAAAATTAGGG
>NC_050524.1:8270478-8287906 GCF_002922805.2 Oryzias melastigma | reverse complement strand
GGGGACCTTTTTACTGGAGGGTCAGCTTCCCCCCTTGTCACCCTGTAGATCCGCCCCTGTCCAGTATATTTCCTTACTTTTAGTATAGACCAGGAGTCTGCAACCTGTGGCTCCGGAGCCACGTGTGGCTCTTTTATCTCTTTATTGTGGCTCTTTAGCTTTAATGCTAACGTTTGATCAAATACTAGATTGATTATTTATGTTTTGTTTTTTTCTGCTTATATTTTTAACATGTCAAAAAACTAAGCAAAAAGATTAATTTTCCGTCAGAATCTCTGTAGAAATGTTCTTTAAGTTTGTGTTTTTAATTTAAAGTTAGTCAAATAAAAGTTTTTTTATTTTGGTAAATTACACTAAGGTGGTTAAACTTTTAAACAAATTGAGTTTAAAATGACTGTCTTGCATTTCTAATTCAACTAAATCTGCCGCAGCGTGACGACCTTTTAAGACCTTTTGTGTGCTGCTGTCAAAAATGAAAGAAGTGTTATATATACCAACATATAAACACTTTGTAATTCAATTATTGAAATATTTAAAATCTACATGTATAAATATATGTGTCATTGCCATAAAAGCATAAATATTGTGCATTTTTAAAAGATTAAGTGGGACTTTGTGGCTCTCATTGTGTTCTGGTCTGTAAGAAACTAGACCAAATGGCTCTTTTAGCATCAAAGGTCGCAGACCGCTGGTGTAGACTGAACCTAAGTCTGAATTCCTTCACTACTCACTATATAGTGTATTCACCACTATTTAGTGCTGTCTGTATCTACAATTCCAAAATTGAATGTCCTAGAAATTTCCCACAAGTCTTTGCAAAAACCCAGTATGCTTTGATGCTTATAACATTGGCGAATATAGACTGCAATTTTTGTGAAAAAAAAGTGCTTAAATGCAGTTTTTTTAATAAACCACCAACATTTTCATCATCAGAACACAGTGGAGTCATAAATAGATGTCATAAAAGGATCGTATTGTTTACAGTTTCACTTTGTGAAATTGATGATGTCATACTTGCCATTTAGAGAAAAAAATAGTGAGCATGAGGTATATATACTTTTTTAGTAGTTACGGAGTACAGAGGGAATTCGGACATAATCTAAGTATACTTGTAGTACACTTTTATTGTCCTTAGTTACAAAAAAGGATTTTTGTCATTGTGGTGAAAGTCGGCTAACATTGGGCTCTAAAAAAAATATCTATTAAGTCTTTGAAAGCTAGATTTGATATTTAACTTAACTGGCTTGGTTACCGTTCTGTAAAAGTCACATGAAAAATAAAAAAGACTAATGTAATAGTTTTTAGTCGAGTCTGTTCCAGTCTAACACTGTCGAATCAGGAAGATCTCAGCTTCCTTTCTACATAAATCAGCAGTGAACTTTACAAAGTTGGACTTTTTCTCAGTAGGAATACAGAACTATGCTTTTTTTTTTTTTTTTAAACTAAAAAACCCACAGTTGAGCTTATTGCTTTCAACCCTCTCTGGCTAATCTGTGAGAAAAAACTTCTTTTAGGTGAGCTCCATTACATCCAGACAAAAATCTTGTGTGATCAGGTTTGGCAAATGATCTGCATAAAGATTATGTTCTACTCAAGCAGTAAAGTTTTGTCTATTAGAAATGAAAAGCTTGAATGCAAGATGTGCAAAACTGAAAGCCCAGAAACTCCAGTAAAGCAACATTTTTTGAGATTGAGAGAAAATTTCTGTCCTACAGCTAAAGAAAGCCAATAGAGGATCATTATTGTCATATGTGGGGAACATGGGACACAGACTTTGGCTGGGACGTGTTTTCAAGCCATTTTGATGATGCAGATGCGTTTCTTTTCTGTCAAACTAAAGGGATTTTTTTATTCTTTGGTCAGCTGCATCGACTGACCACACAAGCAGAAAAGGGAAACAATAATTTAACTCCGCTTTATTCACTGCACTGCATGAAAATCTTGAATCCAAGCTGCTATACAAACCTCTGCTGATTTTATTTTTTACACTCACCATTTTTGAACTGATCCCAAAAAATTATTACCGTTTTGTGACAAAATTGTTTCTGAATGAAAATGCTGATTTGCTGCAGACAACTTAAGATTGAAGGCTTGGAGTAAAGAAATCAAAACCATGACAAGCTTATAAAGCAGCTTTCTTGTGTCTTCAAGCTATTATGCATTCTTTTGCCAGCTCACCGCAAAGGGAAGTTGTGCTCTAATTAAACTCACCTCCAAATATCCTTGTCGACACCTCTAGAATACTCAAAAGCTTTTAAAACGTGGCTGAGATGGGAATTTGTTATGCATGTACCCAGCAGTGCTAATAAATTCCCTGTTTAGACTTGAGCCAAGATTAGCGTTGCAACCTGCTGAACACATCTCCAGCTCGGCTCTGAGTCACAAAGGTCACTATTCAAACTCTCTGACACATGAAAACCTCCAGCGATTGAAGCCGTCCTCACAGGTAATGCCAGCTGCCGGAGTCGGGCCTTGTGAACCGCTAACTGCTGATTGCTAGCGCAAACATCTGTGCGGATAAAAAGCTTTGCCACGACTCCACAATATCAAAGTTTGAACGATCAAGCAGCGACTAAGATGGACTGCAGCTGGATTTCTGAACACTCACCGGGGTGATATTAATTTATAACTCTGACCCTACAGTGTGGAGAGGGTTAGCTCTGACTTTGCTAGCAATGCTATACAGTAGTGCTGGGCGATATGGCGATATATATCGTGTGGGCAAGGAAGAGTGTCTATTGTCCCATTTCTTCTCTATCGTTTATATCGTTGCTAAGCTAATTTGGTCAATTATTACGCCAAATATGTCATTATCAGACCCTCCAGGATTTCTGTGATTTGTTGCGCACTGTGCAACTTTTTATTTTCACCACAACTTTACCAATTTACCATGACAACAGTCATGGATGATGACGCAGATTCGACACTGTTGCCCTTCTGACTCCTTACCAGGAGTTGTGCTCTCTTTTATTTTCTCACTTTAGTCCTCACTGAGTTTTTTTTTTCTTTTTAAGACACGCGCAAACGATCATCCCGAATTAATTAACTTTAATTAGAATTATTTTCGACCTAACATATCTATAAAATGCCTGATTTTGAGATCATTTTAAATCAAATTCATGAAATTAGTACAGTAAAGCATCAAATTACAACAAAAAAGGGCTTTAGGAAGTTTTCTAATATAAAAGACATCAACTTTTACTTTTATAACAGCAAGCAGTTTTTTTTTTCATTTTCACCAATTAAAAAAACAAAACAAAAAGCAAGAACAAAACAACAGGTCCAGAGTGCTCAAATTTTACACATAAAAACAGTAGAAAACCTTCATAGCAGTCCAAAAAATACTGACCACAAACTTCTTATCAAGCCCATAATCCACGTTGAAATACCTCATTCTACTGTTTACTGTCCCATGTGATCAGCCACATTAATTTATGATAACGAACACCTCGTCTGGCTTTATCTCTAACATTATAGATAATAGCTGTGGCGTTGTGGGCTTCTGTGAAGAACTACAAAGTCGCTCATTGGCTATGTCACAGCAGCAACGTGGCGCATGCAATAACTGTATATAATATATATGTCTATGGGCGTGTGCCACGTACATTTGATGATGTCATATCGGTAAAGGAGACATGCAATGAGAGTAAAAGGGTTTTTCAGCTGAGTTTAAATAAAACGTTCAGTTAGAGCTTTGTTTTTTTGTATTTGAAACATGACAAAAGTTATAGATTACAAACTTGTTTGAAACTTGTAAAATAAGTAGACAAACATTTTGAGATTGCATCGTGTACCTCTCAAAATCACTACAAAATCAGTAAGCACAAATGTAATTAATCTATATAATGCACTCCAGATTATAACGCACATGGTTGTTTAAAAAAAGCAAAAATCGAGTCTTTAATATGTGGAAAATTTGGTAAATGGGGCAAACATTGACAGCACATACGGCACAAAGGAAATTGACTGGCAAGGTTTACAACCAGTTAGGATAGAGAACACAGTGCGTAGTTTAAAAAGAGAATGCCAAATTGCACTAAAAAAATGCAATGTAGTGAGGGATCACTGCACCATAAAAATAAAAAAAAAAACTTCAAGCCGTTTTCACTACAAGAAAATGACAAAATAAATGCATTATAACTCCAAAAGAGCATTTAAGGACAGCGAGCTTCCATAAAACAGTTCGTCATTCTGCAGGAAGAGCAGCGTACAAAGACAAGAGCACACTTCATCTGTGATAAAAGCCTATTAGCTTCCTGCAAAGACTAAAATCGGATCATTTGAAGCCTCTGCTGTAAGAAGATTCCTTCAAATTTTCCATTTGAACAGCAAATCCTAAAAATTGCACATCAATTTCAAAATCTCTGTCAGGCGCTGATTTATATGCATGCTGACAAATGACACCCCGTCACCCTTAGACATATTCACATAATGAGGAAGGCTGTTAATCCACTGTATTTGTAAAGTGCTTCAAAGGAAAGAATGGATTATTAGGATTAAAACAAAAGACACATTGAACGATTTATAACATCATTAACAGCTACCGCTTGAAGGGCATGACTTTTTTTTCCAAATCTCTTAGGACTTGTGATCAGCCCACTTTAATCTCCTGCGGCTGATAAAAAAACATCTGAAATGCAGACTTGAAATCTCCTCCTGAAGCAAAGGAAAACTTCAGATGCATCCACAGATTTTCTGCTTCAACTTTGTTTATGAAGCAGTTTTCAAATGGAAGTGTACGTTTTTTTATTTTATTTTGGTAAACAACCTAAATTCACATTTCTGCTGTAGTCTTATAAAGGTATTTTTAAACAGCATCTGGGCTTTGGATGACAGCCGAACCTCCTGTAACAAGTAGGCCAAAGCAGTGCTCCAGACTGGGACCTGTCTATGTCCTGCAACACAAACCAACCAAAAAATTCAAGTTTTATGGAGAGGAATAATATTAAAAAAAAAGTGTTGACATGTTTTTATTATCATTATTATTGTGACAGCAAAGTGCAAACTAAATCCTGTGGGACAAGCCTTGAATATTAAGGATCTTTTTTTCCTTGTATAACTCTAAAAAATTAGCAACTTTTGATCATAGATTTAAAAATTAGAACTGAAACTAAACCTAAAAACAGTGAAATCTCTAGGGAGGTATTTTTATTTTGTCAGACTAAAGAAAAAAAACATGAAAGGTTTTTGGCAGGACAAATAGGAAATTCATTACGGGAAAAAAAAAAAGCAACATTTCAATAAAAAATAGATAATTGCAGATTTAAAGATGTTTATAGAACAATCTCCTGCATTAGTTGGTGTAATTTAAACTAAACCCACCTGTGATCAGATTGCAGATTACATCCACAGAGGGCACTAAAGTATGGGGAAAGGCGGTTAAATGAAACTCAAGCTGACAGTGTTATTTTAAAAGCAATTACAAAGCAGTACATTTATCCACCAGGTGAAGCATGAAAAAAGCCAAACTGAAATTCCTGAATTTTACAAGCAAATCGAATACGCTTCAATTATTGACTTTTGCTAATGAGACCGAAAAGCAACTCCAATCACTCACTGTGAGGATGATGAACCACATCTAAAATGTGTTCCAGTTTGTAGCACATAGCTGTTTCAATCAGAGCAGGAAATGAACAATAAAAAATAAATAATTCATTCAACCCCTTATTGTTATTCAGGGTCACACAGACAATCCCAGCACACATTCAGAAAAAAAAAGGCGGAGAAACACAACACACAACTCAAAAGTTAATCATAGGAGTACAACAGACAATCATTCACCTACATTTATGCCTAAGGGCAAGGAATGTGACTTGAATGTGCTCCCCGTACATGAGAGGCAAGCTACATGATGTCACCTTGTAAGTAGCTGCAAACCTTTAAATAGAAAAGTTATTCATCCACAAACGCCTTCAAAAAGTCTGCTTTTATATGGAACCTTCATGGAGTGTTTGTGAGAGTTACTCACTGCGTGATTTTAGACACTCCCCCTTTGATTTGATGTCAGACGCTCATCCTTCTAATTACAAAAGAGCAGGCTTGTCACCAGAAAAAAATATACTTTCAATCAGGGCGGCATAATAAGTCAAACATTTCTAAAGAACTACTGCAGAAACTATGAAATAGAAAACATTAAAGCTTTTTTTATTATTATTATTTTGCAAAAAAATATATAATTATCCATATTCGTCTATTTTCGTTTTCGCCAGATAAACCAAAAAAGGTAGACAATTGTTCTTTGATTTTTTGCTTCCTCAACATACAAGTTCTTACCACTCCCCTAATGAGATAACAGGCTGTGAATTTTTTTTTTTTTTTTTTAACTTGTCATGTCCAACAGCAGAGCAAATAGATACGGACTGAGAGCCTCTAGTGTTGGGCAGCTTTATACTGTCACAACAGAGGTTTATTACGTATAAACCCCTGTTGCATTTCATGCTAAAGTATATTTATATTGATCATGTTTATGTCCCTTTTTTATCTCTTTCTGTTTTGTTGGAAAAGAAAGAGGCGGGGAGGCATCCCCCAAGACCCCCTGCCGAAGCCGCAGCAGCAGCCAGGACCCCCCTACACCCTCTACGGGGCTGCGAAGGGAGTCCGCCCGCCGGGCAATCCTGCCAAGCACCCAGACCAGGGCGCACAGGCCCGCCGCAGAGGCCCCCCCACACCAGAGAGCAGGAAGGCACAGGAGCACAGAGAGTGCAGGCCCCAGCCCAGCCAGAAGAGCAGCCCCCCCACCGCACCAGGAGGACCAGCGCAAGGCCTCACACCCGGAGAGCCCCCCCAACCCCAGACGAGCAACCCACCACCACCCAGCAGTACCGAGCACCCCCCTGCCCCACCCCAGGTACGAGCCAGGGCTCCCCAAGGGAGACCCGTCCCACACCTCAGACATCCACCCGTCCCCTCCGCGAGAGATCCAGGGGGAGCGAGACAGGGGCTGCCGACCCCCGCCCAGGAGAGGGACACCCAGGAGAAGCTGTGACCCCGAGAAGTGATGTAAACAAGGCCCGACCAGGCTCTAGCACTGATGGAGTTTTTGGAGAGGACTAGTTCTCGAGAACAAGGACCAGACTCCGATGTAGTAGTTTGATCCCCTGATAGATCTTAAATCGTGGAGATCACATGCTGGGAAATTTAAGTTATTTTGACTGTTTATAAATGTGTAGTGAAATGGAAATGATCTATTTGTTGTTTTGGGTTTGCTATTTGTTTTTTAATCACAAGTGATATTGTCAGTGCAATACTGATCACTAATGTCACAAGTGTTCCTCATACCAAATTTTAATCCACTTTATGTTTTGCAGATTCTTAAATCTGAAAATCTGAATCTCTGTGCACAACCATTTGTTATCTGCAGGCCTATTATATTTCTTGTTTGTTTCAAATGTATCTGGAAAGCCAAAAAAATATACCTGACACAGGAATAAAAACTACCTGGCTTCGAGAGGTTTCCCACAGGTTGAAAGTTCGGACACATTTTTCTCCACCAGTGGCTGTTCTCTTAAAACTAAGCTTCACCCTGTAGCAAATTAAAAACCTCTAGTCTCCTGTGTGAGTCCACAACAAAGCTACATTTTTGTGTAGCAGTAAAGCTCTTGGGTCTCACTGTGCAGCGTTGTGCAGGGGTTCAGCTGCTAATTCCACCTTCTAATCATTGGTGGCACCAGAAGCGCCGAGGAGCATCCGAGAAGCAGCTCCCCACTCTGGGAATGAGGTTTCAGAAATGCTCCCAGAGGGATCTGCAAATAAATTGGAAAAAAGCCCAACAGAAGCGCATTCACAGTTGATGGGACCCTTGTTTTTACTTTAAAGCCTTCAAATCAAAAGTTAACTCAATGAAAATACTTTTTAGAATCAGGTTAGCTGAAAATAACCAACAAAGACTGGGAAGGTGTAAGATACACACATACTTTTAAATATATATTCTTGAATTTAAAGATCCTTAGCTTTATATGTTTTTTTTTTTTTTTGTTTTTTCTTGGATTTTAGTAAAAAGGAATATATTGTGGGGAAGAGGTTTAACATTTATGTTTCCTATGGATGAAATCCATATAAACGAAATAAAATAAAATATTTTTTTGCTTAGGCTGCTCAGTAGCATAGTGGTTAGCACTCTCACATCACAGCAGGAAGGCTCTGCTCAAACCCCAGCAGGATCCTTTCAGTGTGGAGTCATGCATGGGTCCAAAACAAGCTTCATAGGTTAATTGGTGAATCTAAATTGTTTCTAGGTGTGTCTGTGGTCAACATACTGTCACTCCAAACTCGCCATATATGGAGGTAAGGTTTGGACCCTCCGTGCCACTTTTTGGTGTTTTGGGCGTCCTCAGCTCATCTTTTTTGAAGTGGCTGTTCCCTTAAATCAGAGGTCCCCAACCCCCGGGGCGCTTGGTACTGGGCCACAGAGAGGGGAAAAATGCATAAACTAATCAGGGTACCCCAACCCTCGGGACGGAGACCAGTACCCTAAGCCAAACCCGGTACCAGTTCCACGTCCATTACTGTGTCCGCTACGGTTGAAGACCCATGATTTAATGGGAACAACCAGCACATCAAAAAAACGACGAGTTGTGGACACTCAAAAAATAAAAAAGTGACTCGGAGGGGGCCCGAACCATACGTCCATATATGAGGAGATGGGAGTGAGAATGTGATATTTAGGTCTTATGTGTCACCAGTGGTGAAGCTACAGCCTTTTATATGGGGGGACGAGGGCGGACAGAATGGGAATGTTATGCATTTTAAACAGTTTAATTCTTGTTATTAATTTTAAAAGACCTTTTTTATCTTTTATCTGCTAATGTAACAAGAAAAATGTGTGGAAGTTCTAGAAAAAGATAAACATGCACCTCTGATATGGAGCACAAGATTTCATTAAAAAATATTGCATATGGAACGGCATGTCCTTATATGACGAGTTGGGAGTAAAAATGTGTAGGTGTGGTTGTGTGGCCCTGCAACGGACTGATGACCAGTTCATGTCAGGGTGCACCCAACTTTTTCCCAACAATAGTTGGGATAGGCTCCAGCAACCCCATGACCCCAAAAAGAATTACGCAGATTTAGAGGATGGATTATTTTCTTTTCTGAGTTCTGTCTTTTACCACTCACCGTATGTCAGATAACTTCGACTTTTCGTCTTCGGCGGGAAGACAAGAACTCCGTAAACGAAGAATAACAGTCATTTCTCAAAAACTGTTTGCTTCTGGACTAATTATAGGAAAGAACATGAGGCTAATTAAACAAATTGACATTGTTTGTGGCTTATCACTCAAACTTACTGGAAGATCTTAGAGAAAATTTCCTTTTTGACCATTTAATCCTTTGCTATTTGTCATAAGTATCAAAGTCAACAAAGACATGAAAACCATCTAAAAAGCATCTAATTAAAATGTGATGTTTTTATCTTCATTTTGGGCATATTTCTTTGACAGAAGTCACTGTTCATCACACAACTTGTCCGTTTCACTGTCGTCATTTAAAATAAACATCTTTAATTACACTTAATAAAGAGCTACAATTGTTTTTTTTCTCCTCCATTTACACCTCGTTGTGTGGTCTGCCCTGCATTATGAAACTAATTAGGTCATTTGCTCCAGTGAAGACATTGTTTGGAAATTAAGTTGCTCTGACCCATCTGGCTAATGGCCTGTTAGGGTCTTAGCTTCTATTAAAATATCTGCCACAGAGGAGAAAGAAGAATATTGAATCCTATTATTGTCCTAATCTAATTATTCAACTGTGGACCATCATTTCCACATAGTTCCAGCTCTAATTGAATAAGGAAGGCTAAAAGATTTCTAAACATAATCAGTCAAACATTGATATCTGATGTTTTAGCTTCAACTTCTGATTAATTTTTGTTTATTTATAGCGTTTTAGTGCAGTGTGTAACTGTGCGATGCTATCAGAACAGAGTAACATCCCGAAGCACTTAGAGCTTCATTGAGGAAAATTTTTCATCAAGATTTACGATAAAAGTTATATCATAAAGCAAATGGGTTGTCTAACAAACTTCCATCTGTCACTTACTCCATAGGCTGGGTGGGGTAGTAAAATCTTTTTTTTTTCTATGCGTCTATCTGTCAAACTTTAAAGAAGTGCTCTGATGAAGTAGCATTAGAGACCAAATGCCAATGTCACAACTGTGAAAGAGAAGAATCAATTCTGAAACGGAGGAGGCACAGGCACACTTTGTAAATCAAAACGGATCATCAAATGGTAAATGGTGTATGCTTAGCGCTTTTCTTTTTTGATTAGGGCCAAAAGGGCTTTACAGTCACAGTCCAGTTCACCCTTTAACACACACATTCACACACTGGTGGTGCTGCTTCATGCTGTGTTCATACCGGGCATGAATGCAGGTTCTTGAACACGCTTCTAGCATATAGTGTTCACACTGGACTGTCGCTACCTGATCCTAGCTCGTATACATACAGCTGGAAGAGGCTTGGTGCGAAACATCTTTCAAATCTTTCTTCAGCCGTTTTCTTTCAGAGCTCTTTTCCAATAAATGTAAGACGTTGGTGTAAAATAATCCTGACAAGGAACAAATCACAATAATTGATCAATTTTCACTGATTGGCTCTTCCATGAATTACAAAGGACACTACCCATTAGTCACAACCAAATCTGAGTCCGTAACTGATCCAAATTCGACTGTTTTACCTTTCGATGGGTAAACAAGTTAACTCTGTTACGAAGAACCCAACAAACAAACTTAAAAATTTGCATAGCGACTCGGGGTGTAATGATTTAATTCATATTATAATGTGTGGTTCACGATTCATAATCAATAATGGTTCTTATTGAACAATCTAATTCACTGATCTAAAATCTATCCAGGACATGTTAGAGTTAACTGGTCCGTCCCGTACTACTCCTTACCGTACCGCACCACTCAGTGAAAACGAGGCTAGAGAAACACACCTGGTACTTAACAGAATCAAATGTGACAAGTGTGTTTTGCTTTGTTTTTGTTTGTTTGTTTTCTGTTTTCTAATCAATCCATTTCATTGTTTCTATTATGCGTTTAAAATATTTGTGTGCTTTGTCTTGTATTTTTCACAATCTATGCTTGAAATAAACCAACTCGATCAAAATAATGAAGTGTAGATTAAATATGAGCATAAGCAAACAAACAAGTAAACAAGAAGTCATGTCAAATCCATTCACATTTTACTTCCATGAAGTTCAGCCCACTGTTGTCAGTGTCAGCTGTGATGGTCATTCTACATTATAGTAGAATAAACCTACCATGACTCAATCCAAAAACAGATCGATCTGGTTGGATCGTAGACATAGAAATCGATTCATCAGTTTGTTGATTAATCGCTACATCCCTAGTCGCGAAACATGAATGCAAGGGTTTTAAACGCAAAACGCTTAAAATGCACATAAACACGCGTTTATGAACCTGCAGTCTTCAATCAGAGGTTTACAACACTTTGGCTAATAATATGGGAGTATGTCTATGACCCGATTCAAAATTAGACGATTTGGCAACATTTTTTAAGCTTTACATTGTTTTGTTTTTTTTGTAAAAACAGACTATTTCAATGTCATCCATTCTTGAAAAATCCTTTTTTGAACAGCAAAGAATCAGTTCCAATAACGTCCTATGAAATATCAAACAAAACAAAACACATTTTTAAAACTATTCAAAATATGTTATTTTTTTAAACTGATGAAAAACACACTTTTAAGGAGTAAGAACACATCTACTGTGGAAGGTAGTGATTAAAAGGGATTTTAATCCTTTTTATTATTTACAAAAGTAGAATATTAAAGAAGGCCAGGTATTTTAGAAGGATTTGCAAAGAAAATCTAGTTTGCTAATGAATGAGCTGGACTAATATATTTTAATAGAATAACCCTTCATTAAAGACAGAAAATTATTTAAATCTTACCCTCTTTAGTGCACTTATATGTAAAAATATATAAATAAATAAAATTTAGATTGTGGAGAAATTTGAGCGTGTAAAGGACAAGGGGCCAAGTCTCAGTAGGACACCCGTAATTTTAAATCCCTCAAGTGGCACTTCATTAAGTGCAGTCATTTAATAATAATTGATACTTCATAACCAGCTGTGCAAGACCTCACTTTGAGAGACATTTGGCGAGCACTACAATATGACGTTACAATCACAAATGCTGCTCAAAACGTCCCAACGTGAATGCTGGGCCTTATATTAACCTCGCCCTGAACCTTTTTATGAGAGAAGAGATGAACCATCACTCTGAGAAAAATACGTAGATACCATGTGACAAGAAGTCCATCAGATTGTTCTGTCTCGATGTCTCAACTTTCACTGTAAAAAGTGAACAAAGTCTTTTGAATCAACATGCTGTGGCTATTCCACATGACAATTTTACAAGAAAGTTCCAAACTAAATCCTGCACACACTGGACAGACATGCAGAATGTTGATTATGAAACACCCCTGAGGCAAGTTGTTAATTGAATCGGCCTATACCATCATATAATCATTTCAAAATGAAATAAATGAATTATACTGATATTGGATTGAAGTTTATTTCATTATGACATAAAAATGACCAAGTGTTATCACAGCGGACAACAAACTTGATGTCAGCAAAAAATGATCAAGTCATCATCACAGTTAAAGTGTGTGGAAACACTGAATTCTGCATAAATAGGTTTCTTGTTTTCTTATGTGTTTGTACTCATGATTAATTTACACTTTGTGGAAATCTGGAAACTTCTCCTGCACTTTTCAGTAACAGGAATTCATCTTTGAGTCACACTGGTTACATTTTTTGGCTAAAAAGGTTCTAGATTAATTTTAGGATTAAAACATTCAAAATGAACTAAAATGATATCGTCAACCACAAACTAAATTGAATCATTAAAATGAATCACTACATCCCTACATATTCCTGATAAAGTGTCATTGTAGGAAGAATTTATCAATTAAATGTACAACCTTGTATTATTAAGATATGTATATAAAAAAGAAAATACATTAATAATGACAATAATTAGCATTCAATCATAGCATGTTGATGATTAAATCAAATTGATGCATCGTTACATTTCTGTGGAAGTGTCATTAATATTTTTTTTTTTTTTTTTTGTAGAATATCTTTTATCGACATGAGCAGAACACAAAATTCTTGACATAAAAGGCATGCATAAAGACAGGTTAAACCAACAAACTGTAATTATAAGATTGTGTTGGGTTTTACACTTTTAGAACTTTGATACATTTGTGTGCATATGTGTCATGTAAACGCAGCTACAGTCAGATGTCATGATGAAAAATATGAGCCATAAAACCTTTTTTAAGTTTTTTTATTTTCTAAAATTGCTAAGAAGTTTTTGGAGTATCCACAAAGACTCTTTTATAAGTCAATGTCTGTGAACACAATCGTGAGGTTTTCTGTCATGTCTTCACCATGAGTGTTTAGTTGAGGTGATTGGATCATGAAAATAATAAAATACTTTGCTTTTTACTTTTGAGTACTAGATTTGTCAGAGTACTTTGTTCATCAACTATATTGGAAATACTACAGTAGTCAAACTGAGTTCATCCAAACAGAAAACTTCCAGCAAATTACGCTTTTAATATTGATCATTTCTTTTTATTATTCTATTTTAATTTGCTGTTTGCCGTACCACTACACCAAGATTATAATCTGAGTGCTGATGACGCTTGTGCACCCCATCTTCCGCTGCAGAAATGATCTTTATTTTGTACGCAGAGGACCGAATGAAATGCCGAGCTCTGGATGATAACTCTCCCATCTCACTTTTTAGAGCTAATGTATTTTCAAGAAAGACAAACACTCACAAGCGGTGCTTTATTCAAGCAACATGAGGCCTTGCTGAGGCCGGTGCGAGTGCTGATAAACCCGAGAATCAACAGCAGATTTAATCTGTGAGTCCCACTTGGCACATAATGGAAGAGTTCAAGTTTATCCAGTTTGTACGTCTTTGAACCTACATTTGCTCTGTGTGGCTTTGAGGAAACATGATAAGTTTCCTTCTAACTCACGTCACCATCGATACATGCAGAACAGCAGCAAATGGGTTTCGTTGTTCAGTCAACAATCAAAAGTATCTAGAGCAACAAATGACTGATAACTTACTTTAAACTGCAGTACCTTGCACAGTATTCGATTTAGATACGGCATGCTTTATGCTTCTGATTATTAGCTGGGGTAAAAAAAAATAACCAGAAAAGGATGCTTCAAATCACTACCTGCTTACAGTTTCTCCTGGAACACAACCAACGATGATTTTCTAACCTCAAATGGAGTGTTTTAGTTGAGTGAAGCAGAAGCAGCAAATAAATATTCAGAGGCAGATGGAGAGAAGGTAAAACTTCACCAAACTAGGCACGAAAATCAGATTAGGTAGTGAAAAATAAATGACTTACTTTTCAATAATTCATTATTACCTTTTCTTTCAGTGCTTAGTTTTTATGAGCTACAATGTTGGTGAATATTTTCTGACACCTTAAAAGTTAGGTTTAAAACACAACTTTACTTGAACGTAAAAAAAAAAAAAAATTTACTAACAGGACAAAAATACAGTAATAACTGAGCATTTAAAGATCCACTCTAATTATCTCTTGATCTTTTGTAAAAGTCTTCCTAGTGGTCTTTTAACTATGTTTATATAATTTTTAGACAAAATATAGGACATAGTTTCTGCAGAGTGGCAATAATTTGTTAGTTGTGGAAGGGACTGATAGTGCAGAGTAAGCCTGCCTCCATTTCCTATCATCCATCCTAGCTTACAGACCCTCACAACCTCAACCTAACATTACAGATGCGACAAAATGGCAAGTTATATTAGTTAGCCGTACAGTTTTGAGCTAGATACCAGGAACATGAAGATGTCCGTGGATCTAGTATAGTCCACAAATGGATGCATCAGAAGCAGGGAGCCTGTGGCTTGCTGTAGAGAACTTTCAACAACATTTCGCAACAATTTGAATTGAAAAAATACTTAAAAATGCAATTTTAAAGTTAGTTTTCTTTAAATGTGTCCTCCACCATCATAAAAATGCCACATAAACATGTTAAAAGTCCCAGTCCAATCATATTTTTCCTTTGTAAAATCGTTCCCACAGTGATCTTTTAACTATGATTGAAGTTTTCAGCCAAAATCAAAAACCGTTTGTCGTTTTTAAAGACATATTTTATGCACAGCAGCATATTAGAAATACTATTCTGAGTTGATTTTAATCATGAAATACTCAGAAATGTAGCTTTAATCATAAATTATTCGAAATAGGTCCTCTACTATGAGCAAATGCTACACAAACATGTTAAAAACACGCAAAAAATACGATTTTTATTGGAGTTGGTCTTTAAAAAGGCCAAAAACATTACTTTTATTGGAATTGGTCTTTAAGAAATCTGACATTTCATCTTAGCTGATGCTCAATTATCAGTATTTATTTGTTTCTGATTATGACTCTTCTGTTCAAGCCAAACTTCCGCCTGTTTGTCTGCTGACTCAGTAATCCCAAATCATCCCTTTTCCAAACAAGAAAGATTTATGAGTTGTAATGATCAACAACTCGATAGCTCCTCAGTCGTGCTCCTTCGTTTATTCTCCATCATTAGTGGTTTGTGTTTAGTTTGGCTGCCTGCGTCCCTCTTTTGTGTGCATGTTGACTCGTGGAATTGCTTGTTGAGTGTGTTAGTGTAATCTTTTCCCGACTGAATTGCCTGACAGTGCTGTATTCCTATAAGTTTGTGTAATTATGTTTGGGTCCTTTAGCGCAGAAAAACTGAAGGATCTTTGAGACTGGGAGTTGGATGATGAGTGACACCAATTAGAGTTATTTGTGCTCTTGTGGACCAAACACCAGTTAATCCAACATTACATTCGTTTTAGTCGTTTTGCATAAATTATGCCTACATTTATGACAGAAAAGAGTATTTAGTTCTAGAACGTAGTCTAGTGTTATCTAGTTTTCAAGCACAATCAGGTGCAACAGTAATACAACAGAACTCTGCAGCAAAGTGAGACTAAGTTTGAATAATTAAAGAGGTAAGGATATAAAATCAGTAAAGATTTGAGGCTTGTCTTAATCTCTTCACACAAACAGTCACACAGATAGAAGACTCATCTACATAAACAAGAAACCCTCTTCCTTGAACTTCCTTAAGATTTCCCTCTCATCCTCGGACTCCTGGTGAGCTCCACAGGCTTTTAACTCTGCCTAACTATACAGCGCCCAGACATTCGCTGGGTGGGCCGAGCCAGCTTTGGGAAACAAGCTGATAATATCTAATCTACCCACCCAGTATCTAACATGTTAAACAAGACCAAATTAGCATAATGAAATTGGACTGCGGTGCACTCTTTTTTAGCAACCACCATGAAGATTCACTTCTTCTGAGTGCACCCAAACTTCCTTTTGCCATATTTTGGGTTAAATACTTGTGTTTATTCCTTTTGTAAACCACAAGTTCTTTTCTTTTGGAGCAAGAAAAGTGAGATTTCCTTATTTAATTTTCACAAACGACAAAAACAGCTGCGTAAAGCTGTTTCCCAGACCTGTATTGATGTTGATATAAATCCTGACCAGGAGACTTTCCCGATCAATCTGACATTCAACAGCACAAAGTTCACATCGATGTGCTATTAAAACCAGGGGATGTGAAATTGATGTGCAATTAATACTAATCAATATCATGTTTGTAAACAGAGGTGGAAATTACAAGTTACTGCACCCTTATAGCTAATCATAAGCATTAAAAAATTAGCAGCACATAGAATAGAATAGAATAGATTTTTTTAATCCCACAGAATTACCTTGTTACTCAATTTTTTTTTTTAGTATAACACTTAATTTTGTTTTCTGGAAATTACTTTTGTTTTCTAATTTTTTTATTTTATTTTATTTTTTAATACATTTCTGCTCATGAAAATGTGTTTTGTTTTCCAAAACGTAATGCTTCTCTTTAACATTGTTGTTGAGGAATTTGTTGATGTGATTGTAACTTTGGGGCACCATAAAAAAAATAAATACAGTAATTTACATTAATAGTTCAAGTAAATGACTTCAACAAACCATTTCCATCGACTGTATAAAAGAACTGGAATGAGTGAGTGTGACATCACCTATAGAAAAAGGATTATTTCTAGCTCCAGCGAAATATAGTAAATGTATCCAATATGGATGCCACCATGTTGGAACCAGACATCGTCAATAATGAGTCATCATTTCTATGTCACTCTTGCCAATCAAAAGTGAGTTTGTTTGTAGTCCACACCCCAACGACTCGAAAGTTGGCTCGGGAGAGTCTGTCAATCAAAAATTTTGGCCAGCCACATACTTTTATTGAGGCATGCCCCCCCACCCCGCCCTCCTGGCGGGGTGGGGGGGCTGCTCCTCTGGCTGGGCTGGGGCCTGCACTCTCCGTGTTCCTGTGCCTTCCTG
>NC_050524.1:8252701-8269703 GCF_002922805.2 Oryzias melastigma | reverse complement strand
TCAGAGCAGGAATGGTTATTCTGACAAGTAGTAGAAAATAACTGAGTAATAACTATTGATTTCTCAATAGTAATCTATGGGATTTTGGGTTCTTGGAATCAGTGGGTATTTCCTGTTTGGAATGTGAGTGGGGAGGGGTCACTCAATCCAGTTCACCAGTATCAACTAATTACTGGATATAACTATTTAAGGGAAAATCTTTCTTTTGAAAACTGCTCTAAAACAGCTCAAATCCCATTTATACAAATTTTAAAAAAGCAGCAAATCCTTCTGCCAAACCAACTGTAACAGTAGGGTAACTTTGTCAAAACTGCTGTGGGTCATTGTGTCAAAACAAAGAGAACATCCCAGCTTTATTTGTGAGAACGAGTGAGCTGACAGCTTCCCTGAATCTTCATGCACCGTCCCTCGTGAGCCACATCTGGTTTCTATCTCTTCTAAAACAAGTTCACCTGAGGGAACTGCCACCATGCGATACTTGCATTATGCAAAGCAGTGGAACCAAGCAGGCCAATGCGTGTATGAGCATGTAGCAGCTGTTGTAACAGAGATCCGTCTTCATTTTCATGTTCACACCATTGTTTGTTAACGGAAAACACTGGCATCTGGATGGGTAGTGCTTTGCTTCCCCACCATCAGGAAGTCCTCAGCTTCCTCTGTCAAATTTGTGTTCCTGCCTGATCCTGTTTGATGCAGTTATGGCTAGTATGATTGATGCACCAAAAATAGATTTGCCTGTAAACGTGAGTGAACTGGAAGTTGTTTTAAAAGCCTTATGGTGAGGCTCCAGATGAACAGAGAGAGCAGACGGCTCTTGTTCTCGTGTGAACGCACATGCGAGAGCTTATTCAGCAAGATTTCTGATTGTTTTGATGCTAAACTGTCGTGACAGCATTACAGCCAAGATGGCTCATCAAGAAGGCTTTTCTTTTTTAAAGCCTCAGACCTTGAAAATTACCCACATGCAATAAAGGAAGAGGACGACATAGATTTAAGTGTTTCTCATTTTCAGATCACGAGGAAAGGACGGACAATGTCACTGGCTTAAAATAAAAAGAGCCATAAAAAGCATTTAAACCCTTTAAATCTTTTATTTTATGTTTCTAATTTCGACAGAGAAAAATAACTTAAAGAGGAGAGTTTCTTGTTTTTCAAGGGGATGTTTATGCGTTCATTGGAGCCCTTGGTATGACTGGACTTCAATGAAGCTGAAAATAAATAGGTTTTTACCAGATGTGACAATACATTTGAAGACTATCTAAGGTCTTTGTCACAACAGCCCTTAATGGTGGAAACAGACTGTCTGCAGGTGGCAAAAAATGGGCAAATATGTATGGGGCACACAGGAAATATCAAGGTCATGGACCGCTTGGTGAGCCCATAGGGCCAAAATGTTTATGCACATTTTTTTCTATGGGTATGCTGCGGGGGGTAAGCCATAGTGAACACTTTAACAACCCATGAGGGTAAGTAAGGGTGGTAGGTGGGACAAAGGTACAGGTTTTTCCTTCTTTTAAACCCCCAAATCCTGTAGACTGTGCAAATGGCCCCTTAATGGCTGTTCGAGTTTAGGAAATGAACCAATCAGAGTTTAGTTTGTGCGAGCATCTTAGTGACATCCAATGGAACTTATATAAATCACGTACACGCCCCGTCTGTGCATGCGGTCTGTTAGGAGCCACTGCACCTTACCAATACCTCTTGTGCTATCCTAGGTCCATTTACATTAAAAGTGGGGTCATCTGGAACCCACACTGAATTTTTTGTTTTCAAGGATTTTGTATCTTCACTGGTGTCTGTGGCCAACGTAACTAAAAAGACCTTTGTTCTGGGAGGGATCTCGCATCTATACAAGGGTGGGGCCATCTGGACCCCATAGGACTGCACAAGGATTCTAGGCATGTTTACATTGGAAGTGGGATCATCTGGACCTGCCTTATCTGCTGCTGATTACCAGGATCAGGTGTGTTTGGCCAATAAGGAGCTTCAAAGGCAGGTTGGTTGGAACACATGTAGGACACTGGCCCTAGAGCCCTGGAGTTCAAAACCTGTGGTGTAGGGGCATCGTCCACCAGCATGTGTGTAACTTACCTTATCCAAAAGCTATGTTCACACCGCCCTCAAAAACACATGTTCAAGTGGCCACTTCCGATGAAACGTTTATACACTTTGGGGCGGCAGTGGCTCAGGTGGTTGAGAAGGTAGGCAAAATGATAGGAGGATCAGAGGTTCAATCCCCGCTCCCCCCAGTGAAATGTTGTCGTGCCTGTGGCTCCACTGTTGCGTTAATGCATAGGAGCTGACACACCAGTCATGGTCAGAAGTACGTACTGGCAGCCACACCTATGTCAGCCTGCCCCAGAGCAGCTGTAGCTGCATTAATAGCTTACCATCACCAAATATGAATGAGGAGTGAAGTACTATTATTTCAAAACTCTCACATTTAAGGGTAGTTACAGAAGTTTACAGAAGAGTTTTTGGTCTCTACGTACAAAATGTGTGGCCATTGAATGTATATTGTCAGTTTAAGTACTTCAAAAATTTGACCAATCAGGAACTTGACTTTGGTACTGACAAATGGATTTGGTTGTCTGGTGAACCCAGACACACCGACAAGCCTGATGACATCTGTGTTTGTTCTTCAAATATAGATAAACCAAGGCCACTCTCCTGGTATGATAGTAATCCATGTAAGCCATAGCAAGGATCCTAGCAATGAATCAAAGCTTCTCTTTCAACTGTAGGTAGTTGACAAACGGTAGAAGAAGAAAACAGTTGCTCAGTGTGAACACCATGGGTTTCACGGACATTCTTGAACATATGTCAAATGCCCAATGTGTAAGTAGCTTTACCATTACTTCACGATACACTTACCACACCACATCAATTATTATGATGTTTTCATGGCGTCTCTTAAGGTGGCCATACAAGGCTCAGGGGGAAATGAAAGACATGTGCCCCCCAATAGGATGCAGCCACTCCTCTCTACAACCCTCCATGGACTCGGACAACCCAGAAACCTTCGGCAAAACCCTCTGTAAGGGTGCATGTCGCTAAGGCATAAGCTTAGGTGAATGTTGAAAATTAATCAACAAATTAATCAACATTAAATACATTTTTCTTTAGTTTAATATTGTTTTTGAATGTCAACTGTAAGATTCTTTAATGGCATGAAGTTTAATCTCAGAACTCACCAGAAACATTTGTTGTTGTGGTCACAAAGCTGCTAAAGTGTAGAAGAGCTCAGCAGGAGGTCAGAGAAACACCTCCACACAGGAACCTTCCACTGTAAACTTTGCTTGTTTAAAAAAAAAGCCATTATGGACCAGGGCTGATCAGCAGATCAAAGCTTGATACAACTCAAAATAACTTTAATATTAAGCCCATTTAATCCTAAAAGCCTTTGTCTTATTTACCAGAACCATTTATCTACCTTTTCTCTTAGCAGTTCATAACAGCTTGTCAGCTTTAAAAGGCACAACAAAGAATTTTTTGTGTGTAAAAACATAAAAGGCAACACACCAGGTGTATCAGGCTTACTGCCACTTGGTAAATTAAAAAAAAGATTCTGCAATTCTAAAATATAATCTTTGCCTGCAGGGAGTTAATAATAGCATATAGTTATCTTTTTTCATATTTTCCAGCATTTATATTTTATTTCATGCTTCACTTTAAAGTTTAACAGAAAGTTTTGAAAAAGTTGCACACTTTTTATTAGCTTTTATGGGGGAAACAAAGACCAAATCTGCTTTAACGGTTTTAAGGCAATGATCAAGTCACGGTGTGATATGACAAGGCACCTGAGTAATACTCGCAGAATTGATTCTAAATGAGGTGCAGAACACGAGGCTTTCAACCATGAGGGGAGAAATACACAGCACCTGTTCCAGGGGGGGAGAAGATATTGACAAGCCAGTACCGACGGAGTGTGCTGAAGCAAGCAACAATAATATAATGACAATTATCGCTGCTGCACAGACGTTTTGGAGCAGGAACAGATAAATATGTCAGGGCTGTTCCTTATAGTTTCTTGAAGCTTGAATACTTGCCATTTTGGCAGGGCAGACTAAAAAACCTCAAGAGGGATTTCTAGAGGAACCGATTAGCATCTTTAAGCAAACTCCTAAATCGTTGAGGAACCCATTGAAACAGACGATGGATTTACACTGCTCCGTCTGAGGGACTTCTATCTTGTATTGGATGGAGAGTTCATCTCACGATTGTTGGTCTGTCCCCCCTCTCCCTGGCTTTTGGAGAGGGGAATATCCTGCCACCCCCATGTTGAGTAGTTCATCAAAGTATATGGCAATACGGCCCCATGTCCTCTCCTTCTGAAATACATGTTTTATGTCATAAATTATGATTTATTGAACTATCAAAAATAAACTTTTGCCATGCGTGGCGAAAATGGAAGCCTGTATTATACGTGTTGTTAACGTGCGGTATCACATGGGCACTTCTTATTTTGAAAGTAAACTTAAGTTTTTATTTTGAAATCTGGACCTGTTTCCTGTTTCTGTGACTTTTTACCACGAAATCAATACGCCAATGGACAAAGCTTAAACTTTCGACATCCATGGCAAAAATGAGCAACGGAATTATCCCCTGTGTTAAAGTGGATTATTATGTGGGCACATCACTTGAAATATAAAATAGAATTTTATACATTTTTATTTTGAAAATGCAATGGAAGTTGTTATGTTGAAATCTGGACCTGTTTCCTGTTTCTTTGTCTTGTTACTTAAAAATCAATATGTCAACAGACAAAACTTAAACTTTCATCGCCCATAGCGAAAATGGACACCGGTACTGTCTGCAGTGTTTACATGTTATCGTGTGGGCATGTTACCTTAAATATAAAATATAATTTTAGACATATTTATTTTGAAAGTACAACTAAACCTGTACCTGTTTCTTGATTTTCTGGCTTTTTACCATGAGATCAATACGTCAACAGACAAAGCTTAAACTTTCGCTGTCCATGGCACAAATGAATGACGGTATTATCCGCAGAGTTAAGGTGCGCTATCGAGTGGGGACGTTACCTTAGAAATAAAACAGAATTTTATCTTTTTTCTTGTAAGTACAATGGACATTCTTAATTTGAAACCCGGACCTGTTTCCTGTTTCTCTGACTTTTTACCAATAATCAATACTATAATATTTACTATAATATAAAATAGAATTTTATATATATATATATTTTATTTAAGTACAATTGAAGTTTTTATTTTGAAAACTGTTTCCTGTTTCTCTGGCTTTTTTACCATAAAATGAATTAGTTAATAGACAAAGGTTAAACATTTGTCATCCATAGCGAAAATGGATCCAGGTGTTAACGCAGTATTAATACAGTGTTAATGCGGTGTTGATGCGCGTTTTCGCATGAGCACATCACCTAAAATTTAAAATAGAATTGTATACATTTTTATTTCTAAAGTATAACTAAAGTTTTTTTTTTTTTTTTTAAACCCGGACCTGTTTCCTGTTTTTCCAACTTTTTACCACGAAATCAATACGTCAATGGACAAAGTTTAAACATTTGTTGTGCATGTCAAAAAATTAAAGACGGTATTTTTCACGGTGTTACTGTGCATTTTCACATAGTCACGTCACCTCAAATACAAAATAGAATTTCATACATTTTTATTTTGAAAATGTATCTGAATTTTCTTTTTATAACTCTGTTTTTTTCTCTCTCTGGCTTTTAACCATGAAATCAATAAGTCAACGGACAAAACTAAAACTTTCCCTGTCAATAGCAAAAATGGATACTGGCATTAACATGGGTTTTTGCATGGGCACGTTACTCCAAAAAGGAAATAGAATCTGGTCTTTCTTTATCTTGAAAATACAACGGAAGTCTTTATTCTGAAACCTAGATCTGTTTCCTGTTTCTCTGGCTGTTTACCAATAATCAATACTTCAATGAACAAAACCTAAACTTTGGTCGTTCATGGTGAAAATGTTGACTAGTTTTATCAGCATTGATAATGGCCATTATTACGTGGGCACAGCACTTTGAATCTAAAAAAAGAATGTGATATTTTTTTTTATTTTAAAACCTGGACCTGCTTCCAGTTTCTCCAAAAAGTCAACAAACTAGAAATAGAACTCCTGCATAAAGCTTGCATTGCGTAGAGATGGACGTCATACGCTGACATGATGGAGGCGATGTAAACATTCCAGTTGACTAATGATTGTTGTATTCTTTTGTGTCAATGCAACGAGGATGGACCGCAGAGTAAATCAGCCTAATTGTCTAAACTTCACCATGAGCGGCAGAAAAATCATTAAAGAAATCAAACAAGTGTTTCCTCTTAATCAAAACAAAAAAGACAAACACTTGTTGGCTCAGGGTCAAGTTTTCATATATATATATATATATATATATATATATATATATATATTTTATATATGTATATATACGTTTTATATATGTATTGTTTGGTATAATATATAATGCATTTGGAAACTGATCCTGCAAATCAGAAAAAAGGTTTCAACTTGCTTCTAGAATGTCACACAAAGTAGTAAATCTGATTTTTTCATGGAACTTTAAAAAAGACGTTTTAATTAACTGTGAAATTACAAGTGACCCTGATTAGTCATGTGTCCATGGTAACGTGTGCTAATCTGCTAACCCCCCCACCTAATAAAATCACTGAAACATGGTCAAATGTTTCCCAGGGCAAGATATATTAGCAACTTTATGAGAATATCCATATCAAGATCCAGAAGTAAAAATGGAGGCGCAGAGGCAATTTAGCCATTATGCTGGGATGAGGTGCTAATATCATGCAATGTCTTTGACTGTCATTACAAATGTTCAGTTTCAGGGTATCATTGTGTCCCGCTGAGCTTTGTCAAGGCCGTACCTGCTCCGTGTTGAATTTCACTTAATGCCCCATTAAGTTCGGCTTCATGTGCTGCAAATATAGATTTAATAAAGGATTAGTCGCTGCAACCTTTTAGACCAGCAGTACCAGCAGGATAGGCGGGTTGTGGGTTGTTTCTGCAGCTTTCCTCATAAGCCTTAAGCTCAGTGTCTCAGACATTGTACAGCTTCACCTTAAAACAAATTGGGGTGATGTTTCTTAAAAGGCCAGTATTGCACTTTTGTTGTTTCCTGATTCCTTTACCTGCAATTCAGCAGAGTCTTTGTAAGAAGTAGTGCTCCCATGCTCTTTCCAGGCCATGGGCTGTACAGTAATCAATGTTGATGAATGAGTAGGAAGGCTCTCTTTATTCCAGCTCTCGCTGAATAGAAAGTTTCCATTATCTCTCACAATGTATTCACTCTATCAAAGTGACAGGGTTGAGGCCAGCCACACTCCATTGCCCTCACTGTGCCCATACCTACCTCCATCCGTCTACTCCAAAAAACAGGGAAAGCCGGAAAAGACTGTTAAAATAACACTTCACAGCACTGTAATATCTATAAGGCTTCAACTGGGAAATCTCATCCATCACTGCAGCACGGATGCAATGACATGCATGCTTTGTGCAAAAATATCCTTTCTAGCATTCAGTGATTTGTGTAGCGCTGAATGAAAGCTTACTCCTTTTATCCAAAACTTGAATAAATGAAAAAGCAAAGTAGCTTAAATGGTTTTTTAGAGATAAATGGCATCAGATCTAAACAAATGTTTGACAATTTGGACTAAACTGACATTACATATGGGGATTACCATCAGGATTTACATCAGAGAGTATACATTTTCTGGCGGTTGTGGCTTCTTATCTTCTGCGCATTGAAGACTGGGATCAGCTCTACAAACAAACATCCCACCTTGTAGGTAAAATGACTGAAACAGTAGCTAACATGTTGTTAAAGACAGTGGTCCCCAACTTTTTTTATTGCATGGATCGGTTTAAGTTGGACAATATTTTCAAAAACCGGTCCAAATGGAGCAGAAGTTGGTATTTTTAAGCTTCTGGTTTATGAAAATCTATTTTCGAAATAAAACTGCTTTTCTCCACGTCAGAATCCATTGGTTTACGTTTATCGCGCAGACACTTTACCACTGTGAAGTGTTGCATTTCATTTGCTCCTGATCCAACATGAATGAAGAAATACTCACAAAAGCAGTTTTAATCTTAAATGATTTTATTCATGTCCTCCATCATGAGAAAGATGCTACACAAACATGTTAAGAACACGAATTTCATTGGAATGAGTCTTTGATTATCTTAAGTATTTTTCCTTACACAAATTAAAGAGTAGATTTTACTCAGTTTTGGAAAGGACGTATGCAGCTCGGTTGTGATTGAAGACAGATTGCTTGCATTTATGTAATTGGGGTTTTTGTTTGTATCAAATATCAGCTCTTCACCCCTTCACACCAGAGCTTTACATTCTTTAGATTTCTGAAAAACTTGATATAGCACTTTTTTGTTAAGTGCAACTTTCAGTCTTTAGCGACTCAGCCTTGTTCAAAATCAATGGTTTCATTGATTAAATTATAACCCGATAAAACCCATCACTGCTGAGACTTCAGCACCCATAAAATTAAGATTCCACAATGAAATGCAAAGAAATATTCTTTCCTCCCTTAAGCACAATAACATGAAGCCTTTAGACTACCATAACTCTTCAACCATTTATGCAAATAACATGATTCCAGCGAATTCTGAGGTAGAGAAAAGCAGCCTTGCGCTGATATACAACACTTTACAATAAGAAAGTGTTAATGCAGGGGTCACCGACGGGCACCAGGTCTCTTCTAAAAATAGCACAAATCACTTGTAGCTATTACACTTCAATTACACTTGCATTTGCATAGATTTAAAAATTAAAACGTCTTAAAATATGTACATGAACTTTAGACAAGTTTTAGTGACCTCGAACCTACTCCAGTGTAAAGATAAATAATTTTGTTAAAAATACTGCAGATTTGATCATTAGTTCAAAATGTGACAAGATTTGTTTGAAAATGTGCAAGTTGATTTTTCTTTAACATTATATAATCGATAAACATGGAACTTCATAGTGAAAATGGGACATTTTTCCTATGAAATGTAGTGATTATCTGAAAATGTAACAATTACTAAGATTAATAAAGTGCTGAATATTGACATCTGTTTTCTAGCTTGTTGTCATTGTTGATAATTATGGTGAGAAATCAGCGTCTTCATAGAGGAGTATCATTTTTTATTATTAAAAATGTATAACTAAAAATAGCTTAGCAAATGTGTTATTTCAAACTGGTAGCCCTTCGTATGACTTAGTACCCTTGAAGTAGCTCTCAGTTTGAAAAAGGTTGGTGACCCCTGTGTTAACGCATTTAACGTAAATCAAATGAGACAAAAACTGCTTAAATCTTTGGATTATGAGACAAAGCCGGTTGGAAAAGTCACTTTTCTGCACGTTAGAATCAGCTGGTTAACGTTGATCGTGAAATGGTCAAAGAGTTACGGTATGCGTTACGGTGTTATTGTTGTTCCACAGTTAAATAGTTGACCTGAAATTTTGGTTTTCCAGTTTGTGCCCATTTAAAATATTTTTTTTAAGCCACATAGTGTAGCAGTGGGATGCTTCTGTCACCAAACTGATTTCATTCCATCTAAACATGAAGAAAATCTTTAAAAAAAAAAAAAAGAACTGTAAAAGAGATATTCATTCACACACATAGAGTTTATCTGAGTTAACTGATATTTTTAATGAGTGGAGACCAACACGGTGACATTTTTTATGCTTTAAATGCCTTTTTTTTGCATCACTGTGACATTGAACACATTCATTCCAACATAGTCTAGAGTTTTTGCATCACATCATGCAAAATATTAAGAGAGTTCAATTAGGATCTAGCTTCGAAACTGCACACACTGAATTTCAGCCATCTCCTATCAATACTTCACTCTGATGAAGTTGCTTTTTCTCTGTGTAATTATGTAATTGTTTTCCATGATCTTGGTAGTGGATCATTCCTCTGAGGACTGGGTTATATTTTTCTCCATTAACAGCCCACACAGGAAATGGGTTACTGCCTCTCAACGATGTGACAAACATCTGGGCTCAAAACCGCAGCTGGACGTCGCGAGGCTGTTACAAACTTCTGAAACAAGACACACGCTTCAGCGCATGTTTGTGATTACACAAGGAGAATTTGCACAAATCCTCTAATGCAAATAATTAGGTCTCTGCGTTACAGAGTTTACGAGACTGGATTAGAGTTTGGCACTTTGAGATAGGAGGTGGGTACCGCAGAGACTTTCAGTGCATTTGAGACTTCCTGGACCCCGAGACCCCTTTAGCAGCCTAGACCCATAATCTGGGCACTGCAGATTGTACCCAAAGGCTTTAATCCCTTTGCTCCTTAAAACAATTTCCATTCATCTTCTCTGGTGGCTGGTGAAGCTGGCTGCCTTGATATAGAAGCCTGGTGCTGCCAAACAATCTGGGAGGAGCATGACTCTGACGTGCATGTTTATGATGCCACCGCACAAAACCGGGGTGCCGCCACAACCCCAACCCCAGCCGCATTACAGAAACACCGTTTGTCTTTTATTTGTCAGAATTTAGAGTCAAAATTTCACTTCCTGCGCTGACAGGCCTGACAAAAGATCTGAACTTTCCTTCGAGGAATCCATTGTTCTGCTTCTCGTTGTTCAGTTTGCACTCTCGTTTATTTTTATGATTCTAAGTTTGGAAATCGTCAGTCAGACGTCTGCTTTGAGATCACAGCTCGTAATGAAATTCAACATGGCAGTGAAGCAGACAAATAGCCACGATGATTAATGGATCTGAACAAACAAACCAAGAGAGTGAAACAAACAAAACAGACAAACATGACAGCTCAGAGAAAAAAAGAAACATTTTCAGAATTAAATCAAATAAAATTATGTCTGATGTGCATCTACTTAATGTTTAATCAAAGAAGCTCCCCGATCATGCTATCAAAAGCCATCCTCATCACATAAACTTCACCCTGTTTACCTCCAACATCATATTTCAGTGTTAAAAAACAGTTGGGATGTTGAGGTTTTAAAAGGACTTAAATGCCCCTCCACACACACACAAATCCCTACTTTAAGTCTGAAAAGTAAACAACTTTCTGACATGGAAGCAGATGGTCTACAGTAGGAGCAGTAAACAGTCTGAGTGCAGATCAGTCCATCAAAAGGATCCTTAAGCCCGATGATAAAAGTTTATCTTTATTGCTGTGAACCCATAAGCAGGAAACAATTCACCCTTTAATGCAAACATCCTCCTTCACTCATCATAAAGTTTGCTAATCGGACGTTAATTTCTGAAATAAAAACAATACGTCCTTCGTTTGGGTGTAAAATTTGACCAATCTAACGACCAGATTTACAGACCGACTCCAATGAAACTGTGTTTTTTAACATGTTCTTGTAGCATTTTTCTCGTGATGGAGGGCATATATAAAAGAATTTAAAGGGCTCTATAGCATGCAAGATCAACTTTTAACCTTTTAAGTGTATTGTAATGTTCACTTGTCACCATAAACAACCCCAAAGTTGTATTTTGATCCATTTATGCATTTCTGAGTCATACACTCTGAGCACCAGCCCCTCTCAAACCATAAAAACGAGAGGATCCTCACGAGCTGATGTCACAAAGTGAGAAAAGCCCCCAGGCTAACACAAACACACTTTCTCCATGGATCTAGCGCTGATCAGTAAAACACTTTTGAATGCACAATAGATATATATCTTCCAATTGTGTCCCTTGTATCCACCAGGTCTAACAGGTGTTTGTTACTTTAGACGCCGGTCTTTAATAGCGACCAGGCTTCTGTAAGACAGCCCCGCTCCCACTGAGCCGTGCACAGTTTTCCAGACACCTGGTGTGTTTGTGTTGTATAGCAAAGACTAAGACGGAAAAGTGCGCGTCTCCAGGAAAATGATTGGGATGAAAGCGAAAAAGATTTCTCATACCAAGCCAGAGCTAATCAGAACATAATTCGATCCTCTCATCATTTCAATAAATCCTGAAATGATCATCTGGTGTTGTTTTCTGCATTTCTTGACTGAATTTCACCGCAAAATGAGGCCATTAGCCATCACCATTCTACCTTTGAACGCCAGGGGCACTGAAGGCAGATATATGGTACGTGTATCCATTTTTTTTTAAAGTTTAGATGCTGAGCCGGCCAAACAACCAAGAGCCGAGGCCGGCCCAAGGTTGACGTCACAAAATGGGCGGTACCCACAAGATATGCAAGGCGGTGCCTCACAGATTGAGGCGTCTTACTTCCCGGTATGAAAATAGTTCACAAAAATAACAAATAAATAATGTGTTCTTCTGTGTCCCAAAGGTAATATATAATCATAAATATGGATATAGTTTACTCTGAAAGGCTTAAGAAAATCATGGTATAGACCCTTTGAGATTAAAAATGTGTTTCTGTTTCTGTGTCTTTATTCAAATCATGTTGGGTCAGGAGAAGATGAAAACGCTATTGTTAGCTCAGGGTGTGCTAACAGGAAAGAGTGGGTTGATGGGAAATGAGTGGAGGCTTCAACTTCCACAGTCCCGCCCACAACTCAAAAAATATGTCTTAAAAAAGAAACTGGGTTTTTTATTTTAGCCAAAAATTGCAGAATAATAATTAAAAGACCACTGGAAACAATTTTATAATAGATAAAAATGTAGTTGGAGTAAGACTTAAACCGCGACTGACTCGAAGCAGCACTTCTGCAAGTCTTTATTACTCTAAGCCTTTGCTAAAGCCATTGTCTTATCTCGTTTTTGTCTTGTCATTCCAACATCTCAGCTGGCAGAGGGTGAATAGACTTACTGTAAAGAGCTCCTCCAATCTGAATGCAGACAGAATCCAGCTTGCATTTTTCTGCCCACAGCCAATTACTCCCAACAAAACGCCCTGATGAAGCTTAAAAGCCCCTGAAAGCTGCGATCTCTGTTTATATCTTATCTCGCCAGTAAGAAAGATTTAATAGGCATAAAAAGAGACATGAATCCACTGACAGACCAAGTCTTCCTTAACAGTTCTCTTGCAAAGGCTTTCATCACAGATCCTCAAGAGGCCAATTCCCACCTGCTTCAAATATTTACATTACCTAAGACAAACCTGATTGCTTATGCAATCCAGCATCAAACGCGCGTGTGCCGATCAGTGTCAGCAGCCCGCATGGACACGAGCAGTCCTGGCTGAGGTCATGGTTTGTGCCCAGGTGGCTGGCTGAGCCAAATGACAAACTGTTATTGTGATGCGACAGCTCTCTGGCATTGAGCTTATAAGGCTGCAGGGATCATCGCTGCATGTTAATGCTCCTGATGGGGAGGACTTCCAAGGTGACTGCACAGCCTGGTGTGATGTTCAATTACAAGGTGATTTGTTGTAAAAAAGCAGAGCTTCATAAACAACTTAATTAAATATGTGGCTTTGGTTTTCTTCTACTATTAATAGAGAAAACACTTTTACTAAATCAATTTTCTATCACTTGTTACAGAATTTCATTGACATTTTAATAAACCACTCTCAAATGTTAGAGGATATATAAAAAAAAAACCTCTACGAGGGTACCTTTTCCCTATGACAAAAATGAGGGAGAAAAGGGTTAATTTAAAGTTAAATCAAGTTTTGTTAATGTATTTATTTTTGTATTAAGCTTCTGTATGCTCAGAAAATGAGTTGGACATCTTAATTGAAAATGCAAAAAACCTCAAATGAGCAGAAAGCTTATTAAAGTGGGTCTTCTATGAACTATACTTTCCATTCCGTTTTAAAATGACTAAATATTTACCATTTTTATTCAGTCAATTACAGGTTGCATGCTTAAAATGCAAAATTTATGCTTTGATGTTTTGACGTCTAGCTAGTAGTTTCTACTGAGAACTTCAGGTTTAGACTTCAATCACATATTTCAAAATGCATCTAAGTCATGTGGCCTAAACGCAAGTTTTTCCGCAAATTCAGCAGGTGGCCGTGAAGGTTTTAAGAAAAAGTTACAATTTTACAGTAAGTGGACTATTTCTCTATAGGAGCTGACATTAGTCAGTAGCTGCACAGTTACACTATATTACTAAAAGCCTCGACTCACATATGAACTGAAGTGCCATCCCATTCCTAACCCATAGAGTTCAGTATGGTGTTGATCCACTGTTTGCAGCTATTACATCTTCAAATCTTCTGGGAAGGCTGTCCACTGTCATCCATGTCTTTATGGACCTCGCTTTGTGCACTGGTGTTTAGTGATGTTAGAAGAGGAAGTGGAATTGTCCAAAAATGTTTTGCTATCCTGAACCATTCAGAGTTCCTTTCACTGGAACTAAGGGGCCTGAGAGAGGGCCTGTGAGATCCAACCCTCCAAAGAGGGCATCTCCACCGCTCTAGAGTCCAGTGGCCGTGTGCTTTCCACCACTGCATCCAACGCTTTGCATTGCACTTGGTGATGTGTGGCATGGATGCAGCTGCTCAGCCATGGAACCCAAGCTCTTTGTGTACTGTACTTGGGATAACCTGAAGGTCACATGAAGTTTGGAGCTCTGTAGCAATTGACTGTGCAGAAAGTTGACAACCTTCAGCCTCCACTGACCTCTCTGTCAGTTTACGTGGCCTACCACTTGGTGGCTGAGTTGCTGTTGTTCTCAAACTCTTCCATTTTGTTGTGATAGAGCTGACAGGTGACTGTGGAATATTTAGGAGTGAGGTAATTCTATGACTGAATTGGTGGCATCCTATGACAGGTCCATGATGGAATTAACTGAGGTCCTAAGAGCAAAACGTTCTTTCACTGATGTTTGCAAAAATAGTCTGCATGCCTGAATGCTTGATTTTATACATCTAAGGCCAGGACAAGTGATCTAACTCTGATCATTTGGATGGGTAGGCCAATACTTTTGGTCATGTAGTGTACACAGTGCCAGTCCAATGATAGGTGGAGATGACACCATTACGAAATCGGGTGACAGCTGGGCGGTGGCAGCTCTCACTGGACGATGTGTAAATGTCTCTAGATGGTGGCTGTCCATATCAAGTGCCACCAGCCGCCAGGTATCCCGGGGGAATGTAAAGAGTGGGCCATCCTGGACGCCTGACTGCCACTGTCCACATTCATGACCACGCCTAAGATTTCTTGAAGATTCTACTGATGCCTCCCCACCACGCAATGGCAGTAGTACTGGTGACCATAGCATTACAATTAAACTTTTGCAAAAGCCTTTGTCCCCATCGTATACTTATAAATATGTACACCTACCCACAATTCATCAGGTTTCAACTGCAAAAGCCTCCACCATTTCAGAACCAAATTTTAGGATTGTTCAGAATCATTAAGAGTGAAATTACACTCAAAGAAAAAAAAAATCAACACTAACAAATCTCCTGCCTAATCACCTTTCACTGGCAGAAAGCAAACACACCCAACATGTAATGAAGCACACTGAGCACAAAACCCAAAAATAATTAGCCAATTAAAGGTGTGAAGCAACAAAGAGGAGGCGGCTGTGCAAAGTCTCAAGGTCAAACACATTTAAATGCAAATTTAAACAACCGATGAGTGAGGAGGATGCGAGCTTTTACGACTACATACAAATGAAACCATCTGCTTCCATAAAGCCAAAGTAGATTTGTAGTTCTGCAGAAAAGTGCTTACATTGCGCACTAAATTAGCAAATTGCCAAAATGAGCTTACAGCGAGAACATAAAAAGTGTTATTTAAAGAATAAAATCCCAGAATGAGGATAAATACAGTTCAATATGGGTAAAATGCTGCTGTTGTACCCGCTTCATCCATGTTTGTTGATTGATTGCATGTGTCAAGTCATAGCAGTTATTGATAAGTGATTTTTCAGACCAGCCGTGGTGTTGCAGAAAGCAAGATGACCCGAAGTGGCGGGGGGAAGCAGATTTTAAATGCCAGGGGTGTCGCAGAATCAATACAACTAAAACCAGATTGCACAATTTCTACGTGTCAAAAGTGTTAAAGGACTGTAAGCACCAACCTGTCAAACATCAAAACAAATCGCAGAAGTTGCGCCGCAGAAAAACCCACACATCCCGGCGACACATTAAAATCAAACAATTAGGGCAAAAAAAACGGGAGATAATTACTGCAACTTTGTAGCTGGGAGTTAACTTTCACAGCGAGGAGATGTGATCATGGATGACATGTTTTTCCTTGAGTCTATCAGCCACTGTTTTCTCCTTCTACTGTGAAGAACAGCCGATTGAATTCAGGGGATGCAACCTCAGAGAAGGCGAACACACACACAACAGTGTGAGCAAACAAGCACACAAACACACACTTGTCTGCACTCAAGTGTGAATTCCTCAGATTTAATTAGAAGCTAATTTTGAGTCATTATACAACTGCAAACAATATGCAAATGAGCTCATAGGTTCCTGACAGTTCAGATGACTTTGACCGGTAGGAAGCATGACAAATTGAAGAAAAAAAATAAAAAACCTCTTCGTTTATTAGTGTTGAGTTTATGAAGCAATTAACTGATAGCTGAACTAATGGTATCAAAAGTGAAGTAAGATAGCTGAGAATCTCTGTATAAAACGCATCTTTGATAACTTTTTTTGTTTATGGACACAAGTGCAGTTTTAACTTTTATTTCATCCCGTTATCAGCAAAACAGTCGCATTAAGACCAAGAAATAGGTTTATTTTATAATCCATTTCTTATTTTGCATTTAAATAGAATAAGTAAAACTCTTTTGAAGATGTTTGCTCTAAAACTGTCAACTCTTTATTGATAGCAACAAATTAAAGAAAGATTATGGCAGTCGCATGTTCTGATGGAGACCCGTCATGACTAACTGACGTTCCTGAGAGCCTAATTAATGCTTCAGAGCTAAATAAGCTTCCATACGTCTGCAGTTCAGTGTTGCTCAAAGACACATTGTTGTCAGTACAAATAATCCATAATTACCTGTCTAGTTTGTTCAAAAACTGTCCTTCGTTTGAATACGAAAAGCACTTGCTCAAATAACCTTCTGTGCAAACTCTACAGCCCACAGCCAATGCAGCATAATGGAGACAAACTTACAGCAGAGAACAAAGGC
>NC_050524.1:8223775-8252661 GCF_002922805.2 Oryzias melastigma | reverse complement strand
CATTAGGTCTATAACCTTGGAGGGATAACTGTGTTTGATGAGTAATGAACTTTAGAGGCTACCTATAGGCAGCTGTAGCTACTTTCAAATGTGTCTACTAATTGCTCAGAAAAGTATTGTGTCCAGCATTTAGGTGTTAAGACCTCTCACAATGACTTTGTGGCAACAATTTAAAAAAAAATTGTAATTTTGAGCACGAGGCTGAGACTCAAGACTGACTTGTTTCCTCTGTCTTTGCTGAAACTTTCCTTTATGTAAGAAACTCTGTTTCCAGGTTTTGTGCCACGTGATGATAACTTCTGGAGTTTTCGCTTGCAAATAAATATTTGTATTTCACATGTACTTCAGTTTTAAAAGTAGAACATTTTGAAGTTTTTATTTCAAAACTGTGGCATTTGCTCTCGTGCCAATTGGACCAATAGTTTGATGTTCTTCAGAAACAATGCAAACTAAGAGAAATGCTGCGTTCATGTTGAAAAACACCTCTCCCACTCCGAAAGCACACTGTAAACCATGAAACATTGAAACAATTAACAAAAGTTTTGTAATTTGTTACATTAAAAAAATACCAGTCAAGTTTTATTTGAGGAAAACTAATGATTTTAAATGTAACAAATTACAGAACTTCTATTAAATGATCAAATGTTTCACTTTTTACAATGCATAAACGTCAAAAAATCAACACCACATAAATGCAGAAATGGAACTTTCCACACCTAAACAAAGATAATTTATTTGTAGTGCATCAAACCAGAATTACAGGGAAAATAAAACATTTTTAAGGATTTCTGCTATTTTTGTTGGGCCAGATTAAATATTTTAACAGGTCATATTTGACCCCTGGTTGTAGTTTGCGTTAAATTGTTAGTTTTTGTCAAGAAGTAAGAAAAAGACTCCTAAATTCACTTTAATTTCTATGAAAAAGTGGGATAACCGCATATTTTTAATGCTTGCCATTCTAAGTAATTTTTATCTTTAAAAATTCCTTTAAGGTTTTATAACTTTATCAACCAGAAAGCTGTCACACTGATATTTTGCTGCCAATCAAAGGGGCTTAAGTCATTAGTTGCTCCTGATACATTTATCCTGGGCCACACCACGTGTATATTTATTTATTGGTCCAGGCCCTCCCACAGTGCAGGGCTCCTGGGCTCCAACGGTAGTAAACACACCAACACGGATAATGCACTGCAAAAATACACCACATCCTGCGTGATTTATGAACCTGGAAAGGATGAAACCCTAAAAGCTCAAGTTTAGTTTATGTATTCACAAAAGAAACATCTGCTGCTATAGGCACATTCCACAAAGGCCCTTAGATCAGGCATGCATTTTAATTAATTTTAATTACTTTTTCTTAAGTAAATTAATCATAGGGACCCACAAAATGTTCTGATTCTCCAGGGTGTGCGAGGCTTGTGTCCACACAGCAGTTTGTCAGCTGTTTCCAATGAGGACAGAGGCTCAGACAAAATGCTGCACCCAGCATTTTTTTTTTTTTTTTTTGAGTGCTCCACCATTTTTGTGCAACCGCTCGGAGGCATTATTCAAGATGAAAACCTTAACTTTTCAGAGAGACACTACTGTCACCATCTGTCTCTACTTTTCAGACGACTAGTCATAAGGGCAGAAACTGTCGCCGTGGTAACGTAGTAAGAGGAGGAGCAGTTGTGGTTTTGTCTGGTTGTTCTTCGATGACATATTAGACGGAAATTAACGTGGGAAGAAAAAAAATCCACAAGCAGCAGTTGAGGGTTAGTCGTTCAAATGTCATTTGTGAAAATCTGTTTCATAATCACATTCAAGCTGCTCGTATGGATCCCGTATAACCTTCTACTCCCCCTCTTCCTCACATTCAGTGGTTTAACATATGACTGAAGCAGAACACCACCAGTTCACAAGCTGCACCTTCAGTCTGAGTCATTAAGAGGTTAAAAGAAGCAAGATGCTTGTGTCAGCAGGCTGCAAATGGCCAAACAGATACCAAACTTCCTCTGGGATCAAGAGCTGAGAGCAAAGTCTTTGCAAGTCTTTGTAAATATATTAAACTAGAAACAGATAAAGGCCACAGGACCACAGAATTATCTGGATGAAACATAGAAGTCCCTCACAGACGAAGGACTTTCGGTCAAAGTGTCAGTGTTGAAGAAATCAGTCAACAACAACAAAAACCAAAAACCTCGAGCGCATTCAAAAGAAATTACTTTGATTTTTTGCTTTTCTTCTCTCTTTTAACCATGTTTTTTATATAACTTTTATATATGCGAGTGCTTGTTGTTTTTAACGTCCTTTATGCATCCTGTTAATTCAGAACTATTGAAAATTAACATTTATGATCAAATATTCCATGTTTGCAAACTTTACATACAATAAGATGTTTTTTGCTCATAACATTCATTGTCCTTAATAAATAAAAACAGATTTGAAGTGATGAACAGCCAAAAAAGTCATAAAATCCAGTTTAATTCTTAATTCACTTTCTGTATTATCATAAAAGCATAGTACTTCTAATATTGTCACTTCTATGTTGTGTAACCAAAAAATTGACATTTAGATGCATTTGCCTTTAAGAACTTGAGTTAATTAAAAAAAATATCTAAATATATAAATATAATATGTTTCATAATGTAATATATTCTTATTAGTTTGATTTGTTTGTGTTTTTCTATGTTTTGTTTAGAACAATTTTAAGGATGATACACATTATTATCAGCCTAATTGGTATCATAGTGAGTGTAAATACACAAAATGTGAACTGAAATAGAAAAACAGATGTAAGAATTGAGCAAAGCTTTTGGAATAAAGCTCATTTAAGTTATGTTGGTTATCATATTGAAATATTCTTTTATAAATTTAAGACCAGTTCCAATGAAAATTGTGTTTTTAGAATGTTTTTAAGGCATTTTTCTCATCACAAAGGACATAAACCCACATTTGAGTATATTTTTGTTCAAATTGTTGTGAATCAGGAGCAGACGAAAAAAAGTGTGACGTAGAAGCTACAGTCGGTGGATCATAAGCTCTCTGCTGCGCTCCATTCACGTATAGATGACTAGATCTATGTACGTCTTTGTTTTCCTTGTCCAAGGGGCCATCTGGATCAAAACTATATGGCTCCATAGATGCAACATTGCTATTTTTGTCGCACCGGTAATGTTAGTTGGGGCTGTGAGGGGTTGTAAGCTTGTAGGAAAGCATGTAAACAGAAGGATGATGGGTAGTGGGGAAAGGCTTACTCCTTGCCAATAGTCCCGCCCCCAGGTGAATTTCAAATGAACTACTGCCGCTCTGCATAAACTATATCCTAAAAATGGACACCGTTTTTTTTATTTTGGCTAAAAATGACATAATCACGATTGAAAAACAAGTGGGAATGCTTTCAAATAGATCAAAAGATGATCGGAGTAGGAAATGATAGAATATTTCTCATTAATCTAAAGTAGTCTCACTTCCTAAAGACTCCTATTGAGTTCATTTGATCTTTTCTTGTTTTTCGTTGACCTTTAAATGTTCTGGAGCTCCATGTTTGGCAACTCTGATTTGCTGCCCAGCCTTTTACAAGCTGTAATATCAGTAACATAAAATGATTCAAACTTTTTCTTATAAATGTCGAGCTGGTGAAAGGGAAATGTGTCATTCACTGATTTTCTCCATGCAAAAAATGAAGCTCACTTACAAAAGTGATAGCCATTTTCTAGTGATTTCCTGAGTGCTTTTATTGAGAAAAGATTGATTTTTTCCCCTTACATCTTCCTTCAAGACCTCTTTCATAAGAAGAACTCATTGATGATGGTTATCTGAAGTGCCCTCAGCAACAAGACAACTGTCATGCATGGGTTCAGCTTCATTTCCGGACCAGCAGTGAGACTGAATGTAAGCAATATGGTGCGCTGTGAGCTAGTATTAGCTCAGCTAAAAGCTGCCTAACGCTGCCAGGGACTTGTAATTGCTCTGGGTGTCAGAGAGCATGGGATGTGCCCTCACAGTAAATGTCCACAGACAGATGGAGCGGGGATCTGCATTGACATCCTGATGGTGACAGGCCACAATACCTCACACTATGTTGGCCGGACAACAAAGAAGGCTTCCACTGTGCAATAATCTGATGCTCTGCCCAGCAAGCTGTTACCAAACTGTTCAGATAGCTAAGGGCTTAGTGTACTGAAGACAACACAAGGAAGAGAAAATGCTACAGATCTGCAACACATACAAAAAGTTCGTCAACAATAAGAGGGTGTGACAGAGGTTGTGTCTTTCAGGACAACTCCACTGAAGACGCAGTCATTTTGGGATTGTCTCTCACCCCGCCAGACTGGCCGTATTAACATGCAAGGTGTGTCAAGGTCTTAGATCTACAACCTTAAAGGTATGGCAGTTAGTCGATGCAAAATACTGAATAATTTATAGGAGGACAAATAAATTCTGGGCAACAACACGACACCAGACTCTGGGGCCGAATGGTTATTAACGTGAAGCTGGTCAGGAAACTTTGGGCTGTTAAAAAGGGCAATAGCTGAATATCTCTCTCTACGAATTACAATGGGGATCGCCGGTGCATACAGAGGCCAAATCAATGTGTGGCAGGTAATGAATTTAAGCAGCACAGGGACAGAGAGAAAAAAGAACATGTATTAGGAAAGTCAAGGTGAAACTTGGCATTACTTTTATACTATTTGCTGCCATCTATAAATGGACTAACGAAATAAAGTTTAGATTTTATTCGAAACTTTGTGGTCTTGCCAAGCTTTTTGGGTAACAAACTTAAAAAAAATAAACTATTAGAGTAGATTTTTATAACTGGCATGAAATATGTTCTAAATCACAAATAATCCTAAAAATGTAAAAATCGGGCAAACTACTAAGAAATCATTTTAAAAGATAAAAAATGTGCTTTTTGCAAAACGCAAATTATTTCTTACTTCTTATTTTCATATAAATTGTGTTTTTTATATAGTTTGACCAGGGGTGCGACTAATTATTTTTATTATTTTTTTTATAAATAGCCTCATGCGTTTGCTATTTTCCTACTAACAACCACTAGGGGGCACTGTAGGCATGTGTACCAGTTTTTGTGACGGACAACAACATAGAAGAAGAAGCGTCGGTATCAGCCGAGTTATTCAAAAGCAACACAGACAATGAAAAATTCACTGATTTAGTTATTTGAAGAGTTTTATTGACTTGTAATGTATGCTATGGTTTTTTGAATAATTGTCCGTATGTTGTACTAGACACTCCTTCTATTCCTCCAAATCACGATATTAAATATGGCAATGGTAAAGAAGTGTACAGAAATTCAGTCTATTGTTATCTATTCTGTTAATATAATTTGCTTTTTCAAGAAATTTCCGTTCTTGTTCCATTATTTTTTTTATAAATTTCTTGTAAAAGTGCAACTTATGTATGTTTTTTTTGGGCATCTGCAGCTTATAGAGCAATTTATGGTCTGAAAAATAAAGTAGATATTTGTTTTGATTATTGTTGTGTTCAAAGAAACCTTTTAGATCCCACCATACACAATTTAATTCAAATGCGTTCTTGTCTCTTAAATAGTCTAATTTCTAATCTCCTAGGTAAATTTTTAATATATATGTAATTTAAAGAAAGGGTTGAATTTACAGCATAGATGAAGCCTAAACTAGCCAGTCACCAGGATGTAAGGGATCCTTCCTTTGGGCCCTGTGGTTTGTGCAGCAGGCTATCAGATACTATCATATCAGGGGTTTGGAGGCCTCCAAATGTAAAACAATAGAACATAACATTTTCTTTGCAATATTGAGTCCTTTGTAAGCTGCTTTGTGAGATTGACCAGAATACTGGCAGAAAAGTAGTATTACCATGTGGAGGGTGACTGACCTGGAGAAAAAAAAGTGGGATGGATCAGCACTGAAACAACCAATTGGACTGCAAGAATGCAGATTATAAGAAGATCTATAGTTTTAAATGATTAAATATAATGACTTAAATATAACACTGCCTCACAAAAAGGTCAGAGCATGTCTGCCCCTGCTGATATGCTCTAGCTTTGCATAGAACACTATTTTTTGATTGATTGATCGATTGGACACCCTGACTGACTGAACGATGGATCGAGAATCGTCCAATAACTTCCACTTCCAGATTAAATTATATTTTGACATGCTAACCATGTTCCCTAATGTGAGATCCTCCAACTTTACTAAAATGTCTACAGTCAGCTTTTAGATGTTTTGTTATTGAATTGAAATAAATGTTTAGTTACCTCTTCATTTAGATTAATTATTTATTTGGTTTTGTGATTGTGCCAAAAAGGGGCGTGGTCTCTTAATCGTTAACACCGGAGCTTTAGCTCCAATTTTGATATTCTCTTGACTACCTTAACTCTTCAACCGTTTACGCAAGTGACGTAATTCCAGCAGATTCTGAAGCGGAGTAAAGCACATTTGATCTAATATGCAAAAAATTAACACATTACTAGCATAAAGTTACATAAAAAGCTGCTTTTTTCCACATCAAAATCAGCTGAGTCACATTGATTGCATTTGCAGAGCGCGTTTTAATTAGGTGTCGCCAGTGAAATCTCTGAAGTTAAAGGGTCTAATGACTAGTAAACAGTCTTTACTGGGCTAATCCATACACTCATATGTCAACTTGTTTTTTATTTTTGCTTTTTTCAGTTTGTAAGGATCTGTGATGCCATATTTGGCAAAGATCGCGTCAACTAAGAAGGTAAAAAAACAATTCAGATTATCATTAATACAAACCAATGGGCCATGTGATCTCCCCCACAGTCATTTGTTTCAACACTTGACAGGTAACTTTGGCAACCTGTTTACCAGATTTGACATAAAAGCAGCTATAAAATCACCTAAGCAACAACCAGGTGTGATTAATGTTAATCGGAAAGAGGCACTGCTCTTCAGATACCGTGATGAAATCAAACAGAAAGATGTCGTGCCGCCGCAGTGACTTGTGTTTGACTTCAAAAACAATCAACACATGCCCTTAAGGGATGCTCACTTGAGGCGTCTTTCTGCCATCTGCTTCATCGTGGATTTGACATCGATGCCTTCTCTGAGTACCAGCGCACAGAAACACCACACCGTTACAAAAAAAGCAAATATGACAATTTATTTAGATCACTAATTAGAGCCGCATTTCAAAAGTTTGAACCTCAGAAGGAAAACAGGATTGAGCTCAGTTGGCATGAATTCATTCATGACGGTATCCAAATGCAAGAATACACAAGAGAAGCCTGGTATTTCCCCTTAAAAAGGATGACATATCTGTTATTTAAAATGTCTACAGTATAATAATGCACTTTAACTGCATTACACAGACAAGCATACAGACAGAATTTAAATTCAAATAGCTGCTGAAGCAGAAAGTGTTCCCCCTGCGATAAGCTCTTTGGAATAGTGGAGTGACAGATATCCGCAGCATGTGCTTTCCCTGCAGGCTCCTGCACAAACACACGAGCGCACCATCACCACCAGCACCACTCTGACAACTGGAACACAGGACAGAAAATATCTGCTACTGCTGCTGTCTTTAATGTACTCCACAATTACTCCGTAATGCAATAAATATATACAAAGACGCATTTGCACGGTTACGGTTTCATTATGTCATTATTTTGGCAAAACATGGAATAATTAGATCTAACAAGCATCAGAATGGTCTTCTGGAAGCAACATATTTGTATTACTTTTTAAATAAAGGTGTAATTACAGGGGAAAAAAGCAAATTTGAGTTGTCTTTACAGAGCTGAAGATCTTTGATTTTGTTTTCCTTTTTTGGTCGGTGACTTAAAATTGAAAAGAAAATTCCTAATCAATTAAATTAATTCGAACTCTGACATATCATTCACTAAAAAGCTTTTATGTGCAAAAAGCAGAAGCAAAAATACGTGCTCCAACCTTCCTCTGAACGTCAAAGAGTCACATACAGGATTCAAAGAAACATATTTTAAAACTATGCAAACAACCATCAACTATTATATTTACATAAATTCTTTATCTTCTATTTTTTCGATTCGAGGTCCAGGTTAAGGCTGTATTTTCAAATTGTTCCCAGTGGTCTTTTAACTCTGATTAAGGCAGTTTTTAGCTTAAAAAAAGTAATTTTCTAGGACATAGTTTCTGCAGAGTGGCAGTAGTTCTGCAATTAACTGTAACTCCGCCCCACTTCCCCTCCCCCGTTCCTGAGAGGTCAGAGCAGGTAGCCTGTGGCCTGCCCAACGTATTGTGTAGTTCACAAATAAACTATTTTCAAGCTATTTTCTTCAGCTCCTGTTTTATAACCATTAAAATATTTAAATACTCAGAAATTAACTCCTAAGCTTAAGTTTTTATATATATACATCCTCCATCAGAAAAAGGCCACAAGGACATGATAAAAATGCCAGAGATACAATTTTCATTAGAGCAATGCCTCCCAATAATAATAATAATTATAATTTTCAAAATAGTGAATCTGAAGAAATACTTTTGGCCTTTTCACCACGCATTTAAACATGAAAACTTTGAGATTAAATGTAACCTATGTGGTTTAAAATAAAATAAAATAAAATACTCAGCGTCTTGTAACTCCTGATTCTTAGACATTATCATCTTTTTCCAGCCTAAAGACATATTGCATTTTCTTTACTCACAATCACTTAAAAATGAGCATTTCCTGACTCAAAAAATAATGCTACAGCTCGTTTGTTGGGGGCAAACTGCACACATGCGACACTGTAGGAGATCAATAAGTAGAGTTCAGAGCAGAAGTGAATGTGGAAAACCTGACGGCAGCTTGACGTGGAGTCTGAACAATACTTTTCAAACGTGAATGGTAACAATTTCTGGCTATTCTCCAGAGATATAAAGTCAACTTTTACATTTTTTTTCTTTTTGCATTACTTGGTGTAGCACCTTCTTCTAGTGTGAATTGTTTCTTAATATTACAATAAACCCCTGTTGTTTAAAAACCTGTTATGTTGCTGGTTTATTCATGTTTCTATACAAATAAAATCTATAAAATCTAGTTGCACATTTTTTATGCTCCCAGAAGAAAAATGACAATTTACGATGTGATTCATTAAGAAACAACAGCTTAGGTGTGATGCTAAAAACGCCCTCCATCTTTTTCTCAGTTCTACTGTAGAATTCCTAGACATTAAAATCACAGTTTCTGTGTTTTACCGAAACTTAAAACCAGTTTGAGACTCTGATGCATCAGAAGGCCCTGAAGGGACTGTGTGCAAATCACCTTCACAAAGTAGCTCAGCTCATTAGCGATCTCCACAGACGTCAAATGTGTTTTAAGATCTCAAAGAAGGCCGGCTAGAAAACATCTACATCCCAGGATCTGCAAATGATGACATTGGGATAAAGTGTGTGCACCACCCAGCTTCACCTACATTTACGTATTTTCTTGTGTCGTCTTGAAAGTCGACGGTTTTTGTACGCTTCACCTAAAAGGCATCATAAATCAGAGCCGGCCCACTTTAAAAAATTTGGTTAAGTTTCACTTTGAACCTGTTCTACAAAAGGGTCAATTACCCAGATATAATCCATAACTAATTAACTTGATTGATGGTCTAATTATGCCTGTTTGTGTCATGCTTGATAATTCACTCTTTGATAAGCATAAGCACCCACTTAGAGTGCAAAGCTGTATCAATAATAGGCATGAAAGTTTAAATATTGCTCTGAGCTTTTCTGTGACCCTTAATACGCCGTTACATCAGCTAGGTTAAATTTGACTTATTTAAGGCTTTTTTTCCTAAAAACTAGTGAGATTCATCATTGCAGAACCATGTGATTTGACAAAAATATTAGCATTTCCATTCATAGCCCATTCATGTATTTGTCAAAAGAAAGCAACTACTCAAAGTAATGTTTCAAGCATCACACTACACTGTTCACCTTTGCTGTAATTCCCATGGGGAATTACTGTAAAATTAACAGTAAAATATTTTAAACCAATGTTTGTGGTGTAGTACTGTAATTTGCATGTCAATGTAACTTGAAAAAACATTATCCCATAGTTTTCACGGTATGTTACTGTTTTAGCTGAAAAAGGTGCAATATGCAGCATGATGATATATTCTGCTGTAATTCCCATAGTGAATTACTGTAAAAAGTACAGTAAAATATCCCTGCCGTATGCTTGCAGTGTATTACAGTAATTTGCATATCTATGCAACTAAATTCTATGACATACCATAGTTTTCAATGCATGTCACTGTCCTAAAGAAAACAGGTATTTAACACAACACACACAGGAAATACCTCGGACATCATGTCAACACCATTTGGATATTTGTGTTCTGTCACCAGTTAGTGACAGGAAAAGAATTGACAAATTGGTGCAGAGATCTGCCTCTGTTTAGAGTGGTCCCTTTGAGCCTGAACACTGAACACCTTCATTTTTGAATTTCGCATCTCCTACTTTTTATAAGAATCATTAGCTTCAATCTACAGCATTCTTGGACCTGTGGTGACAAATTAAAATCTTTGTTGTGGGATCAATCAAATTCAATTCAATCCTATTCTATCCTATTCTATTCTATTCTATTCTATTCTATTCTATTCTATTCTATTCTATTCTATTCTATTCTATTCTATTCTATTCTAGTGTATTCTATTCTATTCTATTCTATTCTGATAATTTTCTAGAATGATGCCCATGGATTTACACGGTCTCCGTTGCATTGTGTTGTTACAAAAAAATAGAAGAGCTACTAATCACTTTGAGTGTTTACAATGCCTCAGTAATGACTCCCTCTGAATAACACCCTCTGCTACGCAACACAAGCTTGAGGAGTTTCATTACCAGTACGAAAAAAGTCACAAAAACAGGAAATATGAGTAGATTTAAAAATAAAACTTCTGTTGCAGTTTCAAAATGAAACTTCGTAAAATGATATTTCATATTTACAGTGATGTGCCCACACATCAGTCAGTCAGACAGACACAGTTTTTCCCCAAAATATTTATAGGGTGAAGGAGAACATGCAACTGTGGCTAAGATATTTTAATTCGTGACTGGTACCAACTTAAGACTGAGTATTGGTTGAGTATTGGTACGTATCCTTAGTCCACTTGGAAGTGCAGTTCATCATTTTCACCAGACGAAAAGCATGAGGCACACAGACGCTTCATAAAGAACAGAAGAAAACAGTAAGTATCTCACCCAGACTGCATGCCAGTAGATGGCAGTAATTCACTTGCAGGCAGTGCGCATCTGCTATAAAACTGCACAAGAAGAAGTAAATGCTTCCTGGTTGAAACTGCTGGTTGTCTAAATACTGTTGTGTGCTAAATGACTTGTTGAAGATTATCTTCTCTAGACTTTGATATAAAAGGTGTTGTTTTGTGGTTAAGGTGTGAGAATATTTTTTTCTACTTATTTTATGTCCCACATTTTTCAGGCCCATTGAGAATATTTATGTCAAGTTAAAACAATCTGTTGGTACCGAATATTGCTAGTTGTGTTACTGAAATTATCCTTAGACAGGAATTGATTTAATTAACTTCATAGAAAAAATGTTTTTTTGTAAATTGTGTGGCTTCTGTGCACACAAATTTATATTGTTTAGTATACATGTTAGACGCCATAAGCACATGGCAAATTATAGATATTCATGTGGAATTGACACTTGTAATGCTACTTTCACAACATTCACTGCCTTCCGTTCCCATATGCACAGGAATCACAGAGGAAGGGAGACCACTGAGGAGGACTCAAAGTTCACAGGTGACCTCAGATGTAAAGTTCCTGGATGTGAGTACGTTGGTCAAAATTTTAAAAGTCTCTGTGCCCATCTGAGATTTCATATTAAAGATGGAAAAAAAGTGTTATGCCCTTTTGAAGGTTGCTCTAAATATTTCAGAGTTCGAACGTCATTCTCCAGCCATATTTCTCGCAAACATATGCTGTCAAAATCAGTTCATGAGGAAAGACCACAGGAAATTTGTTACGCTGATAGGATCCAAGGACAGGACACTGTAAACACTTTAGAAGACAAAGATTCACAGAATGATGAAGACAAATTCCTAAATCAATTGGCGATGTTTTATCTTAAAATGCAAGCAAAAATGCTCTTACCAGCCAGCACCATACAGTGCATCATAGAGGAATTCGAAGATTCTTGTTCTTCTTCTTGTTCTTGCAATGCACTAACTTATTATATTATTTTAGATTTTTTGTCAGGATCAACCCTGAAGAAGGGACAAAATGTACCTCGAAAGTTGGCACGAGCAGAAAGACGGGGAATGTGGTCAAGCGAAAGGTTGTTCAAATTAATCCCCATGTCACAACCTTCCTCCAACGGCTGACGGAATTTGAGTGGAAAACTTCAAATTAGGTATGACTGGTTTCATTCTTACTAACTTGAGTTTAATACAGCAGATACTTCAAGGCAGAATGTGTTCTTAAAGTGTAGTTGTGTCCATTTTTGGGACATATCTGTCTCCACAGATGACCAATCGCCTCAGTGTTCTGGGCAACACGTGAAGAAGCCACCCACCTCAGCATCCTGCAAATAACTGGCTGTATAGTTTAATTCTTTTTTGCAACTGTGTTTATGTATTTTTACCTCTATGTACCACAGTTTATTTCTACCAACACATAATTTGCACGTTTTGAGCTAACTCTAGAGGAGGCTCCCCCTGATTTATGGTGGGATTTTTATTTCAATGTAAAAAGAGAAATCAAATTAAAAGAAAATGAATATCCAGTGCATAATGTTGTCATTTTGATTTTTATATCTTACTTACAATCAAATGTATATGCATGCGTGCATTTGGGTGCATGCTTTCTCTAATATCTATATATATATTTGGTTAGTACGGTATGTTGCTGTTCACTCAGAACATAGTAAATAGCTCATGTTAAAAGGTAAATAACCGCTCGTAGGAATACGGTACAATCTGACAGCTGAGAAATTGCTGTACCAAAAGTGCGCTATAAGGGTAAATTACCAGGAGATTTATTGCAACCAAGTACATTGAATTGAGCTTGCGGTGATGTAACGTTAACAAACAGTACTGCGCATCTTAAGTGATCCCAGTATCTTACTGGCAACGCTGTTGCCAGTATGATACCTGAGAGGGTTCTGCAGTGAGTTACCGTGATGTGGTGCGAGAGTATTATACAGCCAAAAATCTTACAGTATCATTCCACGAACAACGCTCAGTGGTATGTCACTGTTGACCCAGAGTCACGGTATGATGCTGGCGATAGTGTTGCCAGCTTGTTACCGTGATGTGGATAGGTAAAGTCTGACAGTGTAGTTCATTTTCCCAACATCAAAACACAGATACAAATATCTAAAAAATAAGATTACTTACTGAATAAAAGAGGTACATCAATAAACTGAAATATAATTACCTTGTGATTAGACTAGTTCTGCAGAGTCAAAGCTTGTTAGTCAATCTTTCTATCTATTTTTGTCTCAAGATGTATTCACAGCATGTTTGATTTTAGTTAAAATCACTAATTAGCTGGTATGGTTTCTGTTTTAATTACAACAAAGTTGTGAGACAGTGTTTGATTGAATTTTCAATAAAGATTTGCAGTTTGGAACATGACTTCTGCTAATTTTACATCAATTTTAAACACAAACTACAAAATGTTAGTGAGCTCGACTTAATTTTATACACGATGTATATAGCAGCTGTGAGCTGGCAGCTATCAAACGTTTAGAAAGTGTTTGAACAAGAAAAGTATCATCTTTTCTGCACCACGAATAACATCTTTTTTTAACTTTTAATTGACAATGTCCCTCATAATTCAAAGTACCTTGAACACAAGGAATAAAGTTTTATTGACTGACTCTTTTATCTTGACTCTGTGTCCTATTGTGCAAAAAAAACAGTAATTTCCTTAATTTCCAAGATATTACCATAGGTCTTGGATCCAAACATATCACATATCACACATTTATAAAGCTTGAACGAAAAGCCAAAACAACTAATGGTCTGCTGCAAACTCACATGAATGCAGGCCGTACCTGTATGATAAAAGCAAGCATTACAAAGCAGCTTTCTATGCAGCTTTCCACACTGTAAGAGCCTCTAAAGCACCAACGTATCCTAGTTTTAGAAAATAACACAAGCACTTGTGCAAACCACACATTTTATGACCCATATTGCTAGGATTGATTTGCTGCCATGTGTTTAACAAATACACAGATTATTCATGCAAGAGGATTTTCTATACTAGGGGAGATTGTTCCCTAAACGTACCATTTCCTTCTAGCGCCATGTGGGAGGCTGGACAGAAGGTATAAGGAAAATATAGGACTTTACTAAACAGTGCATTTACAAGCAGTTGCTGGTTTTCAGAGTCAATTATCTTTATGAGCCAAACCGCCGTGTATACATTTGTCTTTCTGAAAAAGTGCTTATTCTAATTAGGAAATCAAATACACAGCAGGTGACAACAATCTTCCTCACAGTGGCAGAGGAATGTTAACAAAAACCCAGTCTTTAAGGGGAAATGCCTCAGATTTGGTTGTATTATTTTACATTTTTCTTCTATTTTTTTCATTTTGTGGAAAGTGTATGTACAGATGCTATCAATATTTGAGCTCAACAGTTTTAGGTTTACTGGATCATACATTTTACCACTGACTATTTCTCATGAAATGTCCAAAAGGGCGACACAAAATGAAAAAAATTGATGGGGTCATTCCTCAAGAGTCTCACCTTCTCCTTTTGCACCAATTTACGCCATTTCTTGGGTCTCATTCTGTTGAATGTCACATTCAGAGGAATTTTGGATAAAGTTGCAGAAACTTCCTCAGGTTGTGACATTGTAAACGGTCACATCTGTATCTGATTAAAAGATCCAAGGGATTCGCAAGAACTCTTCCTCTTTTCCAAGAGTGCTCTTAGTTGGTGATAAAGAGCACCGACATATCAAGAAATCATTGTAAGGAATACAATAGGCAAAAGGGTTAGTCCTAAAGACCCACTCTGATGGAAATTGTGTATTTAGCAAGTTCTGATGGAGGACATACATTAACATTAGGACATATATTAAGAAAATTAAGTTTAAATTCGCATTTCTGGGTATCCCATTTATTCAAATCACTGTTAAACAAGAGCAGACAAAACATTTGGTCTGAAAAAGCTCATAGGAGTGACATAGAAGCTATAGAGGCCACAAGCTCTGCTCTGATGCATTTAATTACAAATGAATAGATCCATGTACATCTTCATTTTCCTTCTCCAAGCTGGTATCTGGCTCAAAACTGTACGGCTGGATAGCTCCAAAATTACTCGCCATTTTTGTTGCACTAGTAATGATAGGTTGGGATTTGATGGGTTGTAAGCTCGTGGGAGAGCATATAATCAGAATGGTGACAGGAAGTGGGGGCGGACTTACTCTGCGCCAATTTAGTTTATTTGTTTAGTCAACCTCAGCAATCAGCAATGGTTTATATTTTATGACTAACCTTTTGCCTCTGTCCAATGAGACAATTCCTTTGTGTACACTGGTGGCGCTCAGCAGAGAACCTCTTAAGCCCCCAAAATTAAAAAGTTTTGCTGCATTTAGGAATTTTAACTAAAGTTTTAGCATAAGCAAGTGGCCACTTCCAATGTTAAGTCTATGTAAACGCACATAACTGCACGTTTCAAGCTTCTGCATTAAAAATTCCAGCAATCATGAACCGCTATGCAAGTCTTTACGTTTGTTTTCTGGCCATACGTACAAAACTTGTTGTACAGATGTTGAAAGTTAAACCAGTTGAACTTTGACCAATCAGGGACTCGGATTTGGTTGTGACGAATGTATAGCGTCCTTATTAATTCATGGAAATGCCAACTGTTTGAAAAGTCATCATGAAGAAATAATTAGTCTTGTATCAGGTAGCAACAGTCCAGTGTGAACACCGTATGCTAAAAGAGCATTCAGTGCATTCTTGAACACGCATCACCATTACAAGACAGTCAATATTATGATACTGTAATCTCACACAGTTGATGGCATTTGAGAAACCACAAAGATGATTACTGAACTAATGATCTCTGACAATCCTCTACTGGATTCTGAGAAAATGAAGCCAGACAAGGGGCGGCCAGAGTGACAGGAGTTTACTCAACCACATTCAAAAGATGTGATTGAAGGTTGAATTTAGGTAGAAGGAAGAAAAGTTTGAATTTTTGAAGATTCATCCACTTGACAATCAATAAACATCCCCCCTTAATTATCCACAAATTTGACCTTTAATTAAATCAAAACAACTGATGTGAACGTCACAATCACATAATTTCGGAAATGCTTGGGCTTTTTTTTTTTTTTTTTTTTGTTGATTGTTTTGAGAGAGGAAAAAGTGGAGGCTTTAGTAATAGGGGCAGAAATAAGTTTACTTATTTCTGTTTCCCTTTTGTTGTCACAAAATAAATATATTTGTGTTGTATTTTTTTGTTTTTGCAATTGTTTAATAAAATAAAATAAATTCAAAATGTTATGTAGACTTTTATTAGAAACCTCAGTCCAATGATTCCATTAATGGTCCAAAAAAATGCACATAAGCTGAAAGAAATGTACTTAAGGTTTTAACATCTAAACACAAAAGGTGTTTTTAATCCTAATGGAGGCGGTTTACAACACCAGTAAGAGTAAAACATTAGCGTCGGCCTCAGCATCTTCTCCACAATCACTGCTTAAGGTAAAAAAAATGGTTGATTTAATATTGCAGCATGAAAGAGAATTTGAGCACCCTACAATCAGCAAATCTTCCCCTCTTAGAGTGTAAGTGCTATTCAGGTATGAAGCGAGACGGCTTACTATAGGATCTCCTTTAAAGTGCAAAAAAAGGAAAAGAAAATTGAGCTGTTTTTGATAAAATACGGTGGTGTTTGTTGTTCTTTTTCTGATTTTGATTGAATATGAAACAGCGTTCTCAAAAATGCTTATAAATAGAACATTTTAAGTATTAATGACACACTTAACCACTGAAACTATTTTAAAAACAAAACAGTGAAATCCAGGTGTGAGTGGACTTCACTTTTTATAGTCAGCAAAGTCCATCAGGCTGGAAAACAACAGGGCATCAGCCTATGTTGTTTGTTTACTCGCTGCAGAAGGGCCATCACTGATGTTGATTTTATGGCTCATAACAAGTTTGCAAAAGTGAAGTGATAAAAGCTCAACATTTACTGTCTGGGATACATCATCTTGCAAATGGGCTTCTTTGTGTTTGAAGTCAGAACATTTCTCTGGCCGAACACGGAAGTTCAGCTCCAGAGAGACATGCAAAAAAAAAAAAAAAAAAAAAAAAAAAGAAGTTGACTTGTTTCGTCTTTTTGGATGACGAGAAGTGATATGATCATAGCTAATGGTGCTAAAAACAATCAATGTATCAGTACATCACCATTTTTTGGCATGAGCGACTGTATCAAAGTAGTAACAATCAAATAATACATGACAAAATAAAAGTTAATGTGTAATTTTTAGACATTTCAAGTTATTGGGTGAGCTGGTTTTGTGTCAAAAGACCCCCAAGCGAACAGCATTGCGAACCGTTCCATCAGTCACATGACCAGAGGAGCCAAGAGTTGTACGCATTACCCTTAGCAACAACACAGCATGAATATGAGAACAAAGAATGATTTTTTATTTTTGACCTTGCACATTAAAGTTGTTACCATTGACTGTATATGAGAACTGGAGTGAATAATCCCTGCCCCCTTGGGTTCCAAATAGGAAGTACCTGCTTGGTACCAAAAACCTGCAATCCCATGGGCTTCTATTGAGAAATAGACATCTCTTATCAGTCATTACATGTTGGAATAACCATTCTTGCTGTGATACCTTTTTTAACATGCTCTTGATAATCCTAGTATTTTTTTATAATATTTATGCTGTAGTACAAGTTATTTAAGTTATAAACTGACCAATCAGAGACCTCGATAAAAGCATGTGGCCTCAAGTCAAACATTTAAACGGTTGACAGATTGTCCAGAGACTCCTAACAAGCGGATTCCTGATTGGAGAGAGTGGTTGCCATAGAAATGTGGACTCAATACCCAATCACAGCTTACCGACAATTTCTGATTCCAACATAGCGACAGGCATATCGTGAAAAAAGGGCGCCTGAATTGACTTCAATTAATTTTCTATGTGTGACGTCACACTCACTCTGTCCAGTTCTCACATAGAATCAATGGTTGTTATCAGGCCAGTTTTGGATGGTTTTTGTTTTAGGATAACAAATTATGTGACTGAAAAAAAATCACCAATAAGTAATTACCATTAATCAATTTTGATAAATGGCAGAGAGTATTTCAAACAAAAATTAACTGTATTGAATCTTAAAAGTGTAGTTAAAAAATAGATGATTATCGCAATTTCCAAGATAAAAAAATAGTTTCAAAACAGTTTTAGTTGCCGGTACATCAACACAACCAAGACTGACAGTTATGATTCTCATTTACTGAAATGAACAGACTGCATACATTTGATTCCAAAAATGGATTTAATATCCTTCCAAAGTGTTACATGTGGAAGTGCCAGTTTGGGAGTTTTCAATATTCAGATGAAGGGCACGCTCTTTACGATCCAGCATTCAAGAAGAGAAACGGATGCATTTCCATCGCAAATAATCAAAAACATGAAGTACCACATCATGACCCACAGGCCAGTGACTAAGCATTCAAGAGCGCGCTGGATTGTTTTGAGCACAACTCATTTGTTCAGGCATTCAGAGTGAGTCGGGCATGAGAACAGTCGGATTAATTCCCCGACTGATTCTATTACTTCCTTGTGTGATGTGACAATCACGAGTAATTCATCCAAACTCCAGCATCACAACACATCTGAGTGATGTGAGGCCACAAAGAATATGTGATGTAATGTATTATACATTCAATATACATTTAAGATAATGTATATGCTCAATATTAAGAGGTACAAGATATTTGTTTTGATTTTAATTTAAAAAAAAAAAAATAGTTTTCATCAAAAACTAATGATTAGTTACTGCTCATCCACTTGAATCAGTGTGGTTTTCAATTTACAAACTCCACACATTGTTTTTGCATATTCTATTATTCAATTTGTTCTAATTGTTTTCAGTATTTTAAGATATTTTGTTTTTGTTACACAAAAACAGCTCAATTGTGCTAGAAAATCTAAGAAATTTTAAATAGCAGTCTTGTATTTACTGAAGGTAGTATAAAGCAGATAAAAGATGGCTCAGTTGGTTCAATGCAGGATTAGCGCATCAGTGTTTGCTTCTCAGGGGGTGTGATGAGCTGAATCCAGCGTAGGTCCTTAGTTAAGACCCTTCACGCCACTGCCAAACTATGTCGTAGTGCTGGGTGATATGACGATACATATTGTGTGGGCAATAGAAAAAAGTATCTATCGTGCCATTTATCTTCTATCGTTTCTACTAGTTTTGTTTTTATTGCTGAATTTTTAGTAAAAATGTGTTTTTCCTACTAAAAACGTTAAACTGTTTTGCACCTTCAAAAATGTTTCTCATTTGTGACATTTCAGTTACATGTTACTTGAAAAAATAAAGTCAGAGAAAAGTAAGTGATGACATTTTTGTCAATTTTTGTCAGATAAATATACTTTATTGTGGTATATTGTGTTTAAAAAAAAAATATTGTGATATACATTTTTTCCATATCACCCAGCACTACTATGTAGTCTTAGGGGGCTCCGGTCTGGGTCTTCTATGCCGGTCCCCAGCCCAGATAAAATAGGTTGTGTCAGGAAGGGCAGTCGGAAAACCAAATATGTAGATTGGTGAAACGGATGGCGACCCCTGACGGGCACAAAGCATTTACAACAAAACAGCATACGGACAAAAATGATAACACTAAAAATTAAAGATGTTTTTAGATGCTTGTGCAAGGCACCACATTTTCGCTTTCTTTTTTTGTCCAATATTGTGCTATTAATTATGATTATTTTATAATTGGCATTATAAATATTTTTCATTTAATTATCATTTAAAGATGACCAAAAAATATAATTTTTTACAACATATTCAGAGAGGACACATTTGATTTTCTTAAAATAAATCTACCCAGATAATCCAGATCCAATTTACAGTCTGAAAACACCCAAGGGAACCCTGGTCTTGGACCCCAACCGCTGGCAATAGCAATTGATGAGGCGCAAAGGAATGTGGTGCAACAATGAGATCAAGAAACTCGGAAATGTGGTTGGATGAACGCAGGCTCATTAAAACAACTTTTATTGTGATATACATTGACTCTGACACTGTTTACCCGACGATCTGTATGTCATAGACACTTATCAGGGTCGCTTCTTAGCCGACGCCTCCTCAGTAACCTTCTTGCAGCAGGCCTCCACTGTATCAAAGCAGCAGTAAAATGTGTTATTGCTACAGACGTTCATAATTGATCAGCAAAATATAAAGTTTGAATCAGTGAACTATTCTGACAACGATTGCAAAGCGCAGTACTTCTATTATTCTTTCTCGTGTTGCTTTGCCCCGCCCTCGTAACCCCTGACCAATGACTGAAGAGCTCTTTAATCAGTTTTTTGAGGCACCTTTTGTATGCTGTGTTCCAGAAAGTAAAAAGAAAAATAAAAAACTCACACCTCTAAATGCATGTAAACTGTTTGTGTCCATTGTTAGTGTTTGGAAAACCTCTTGGGACTTCTCTGCACTTTAGTCTCTTATGAATTAATCATCTGTCTGCATACATACAAGCGCAAAATTAAACCCAGATTTCATGTTAATGCAATTTTGCAGTTAGTACCTTCGGTTATTACATAATTTATGGATAAATCAGAGCACAACAAATCATCTCTGTATAATTTGCATTGGATTCATAAAAGCAAAGCCTGAGTCAGAACAGCACTAAAGCATGAAAACCAATAAATTAAAGTAAGGGGGTACTTGGAATAATTAAAGACAATTATGAGCATGTTGTTTCCTGTTGAATTGTGCTGATGAATGTTCTGTGTTGAGATATGTCATAATGTACAAGTAATAGATGTATTATTATAACAGCATTCTCAAAATTATTAGAATTAAAAGTTTGTAAGAGATGTGCTCTTGACTTTATTGACAGCGTATTGCAAGTGCTGTTTCCATGGTTTCAATTATTTAGAAGCAATAATCCATTGAGTTGTTTATCTTTTAGAGAAAAAAAATATTTGAAGGCTTTAGTCATTTTCAAAGCAAAACTCATAATGGCAAGGAGTGGAGGAGTTTAACAAGAAATCAACAACTTAGTTTAAGAATTTAACTGAATACGTCCTTTAAAATATGTCACTATGGAGCCACCTATAATGTATTACTCTCCTGTGAAAAATCTTAGTCTGATTATTCCAGTCAATAATAACACAAATACAATAAAGCTGACAGACGTTCACTTTTATTTTTTTTTTTAATCACAAAATATGTTTCTAATCTTGATGGAGGCCTTTTATGGTGACAGTAACAGTGAAGCATTAATGTCAGTGTCAGCATCATTCTCATCACTTAGCCTCTAATGGCCATGCTCCATCATATCTTAAAGATCATCCCACAAGAACCCCCACGCTCTCACAGGAAGCTTACTCGTGATTCCCAGAACTCCCAACATTAAAATGGCAGGAAGAATTTGTCTTTGATTATGTTTTCTTTCTGAGGTACAAATCTGGGTCAAAATAATGAATTTAAGTTTTAAACTTCACTTGTATTAAATGTGTTCATCTTTGCTCACTGTAAACTTTAATATGTCTTATTCTGTGTGTTTTTTTAACCCTTTTGAGTTGACTTTATTTCATATATTTATTACAAACAGGAAGACAACATTTAAATCAATAAAACATAAAAAAATCAATTTTAGTATACAGACCTAACGTGAAATAAATTGGACAAAGAAACTTAAAATATAAAATCAATTGCCACCTTTAAAAAAGTATTACTTAAAATAATATGCTAGGCAAATATTATAGCTAGTATATAGAAGTATTTATCAAGCAAAATATATTTATAAAACTTTAATTAGATTATCCCTCTGAACTAGATGAATAAGATTAAATGAGGGTTTGTGTAGGTAAATGTGCATGTATTTATGTTTATATGTTTATTTAAGAAGTAGGCTGAGCTTAATATTAATGTAAAGATTATTTTTATTTTCTTTGATGTACTTTGATTTACTTGTATTAATGTAGCGATATGGGCAGATCATAAAGATTTTCTTATTTCTGCTTCTTTTCATTTATTAACTATTATAATTTCATTTTGTATTGTTTTTTTTATTTAAAAACAAAACTACTGAAAGACGTAAGAAATTTAGCTAAGGTAAATTAATTGGGCATTTTTTCTTTATATTTTAGTTTTAAGTAAATGTACCTTTTACAAAGAAATCCTTTTTCATTTTTTTTAAATTAAACTTTGTCTTAACTGTTTTTGGCACTTCTGACTTGCCGTACTTACTCCACCCCTCGTCAACGTCTTTGTTCCTATTTGGTCTGAGCTGTTTACATTCTCCCTCTTCACTCTGCTTCCCTTCTGGTTTATTTTCCGATTGCCCTCTAATATTTATTTCATTTATAGAGTTCTCAACACCAGAAACCACCTAGAATTCCACATCCAACCTACTGGACATATTTCAAACGAAGCAGGAATCATTCCACAACGCCTTTCTGATAGTGTTGCAATTCTACTGTCGCATATACAGGAAGTAAGTCAACGCAGTTTTCTCATCTTGTCATCCCACTTATCTGCGATCACCTATTCACAGTTTAACCTCCTCTGTTCCTCTCCCGGTTTTCGCCTGCCAGCAGTAATCTCTGGAGTCCTTCATTGTTTCTACTTGCTCCAGGATTGACAAGAGTATGATATCTCCCCGTCAGCTCTTTTAGGTGACATTTCCTGCTCCAATTTTTCCTGTCTTCCCAGTGCGGTGCGCTCCGGTGGCCTCACTCAGATTACATTGGAGCTTTTCATTACTTTGCACGCTCTTGGGTTCACTTTGGAGGGTCCAAAAACCTTCTTTTCAACAAAATAAACAAGCCAAAAAAGGACTCCAGAACTACCTAAGAGTAAAAAGCAGGAGCCAATAATCATTATTTATCATAATTATCAGACGTCATGGCAGATCTAGTCTAGAGTATAAACAATCCCTCTCTGAAGACTCAAGCCCGTGCTGAGCCGCTTCCCCACATCCCAGTTCATTTTTTTGGAACTCACCGCGCCACCTCTGGAGTGTTTTTCAGTCCATCTCAGCAAGTGACTAACATTTCTTGCACTATGTGAGACTCTGTTTGCCTTGCAGCCTTTCTCTTTTCCCTCAGACATCTAAAGTGTGTTTTTTTTTTCTATTTCACTACTAACCAGAGGAGGAAGCCAGTGGGGTACTGAGTGGAAGCGCCGTTCAGAGGTATGCTCATCATTTCTGCAATTCTCAACTGCTCTTAGGACAGTTTTTGATCTAGTTGCACCAGCCCATGAGGCGAGTCTTCATCTCCTTCTTCCCTTTAAAAGAGGACATTCTTTGGACGAGTGTGTCATTGAATTTTGGACATTTGCTGCCTCCAGTGAGTGGAATGAGTCTGCATTATGTCTTCCACTATGGATTAAACTATCAGAAAGTTTAATTGGGTGGTCTGGATCTCCTTTTCTCTTTAAACAGTCTTGTGGACCCAGCTGTATGGATAGACAAGAGGGGACTTAAAACTGGAACTCAATCTTCTAATGCTATATTTTTACACCGGACACGTGCTGCACATTCTAGAGCATGGCAATCGAGTGTTCTTGAATTCTCATAGTCCATGGCAATAACAATGGATAAGCAGCAAGGGGCAGATTCTTCTTTTTCAAATGTTTATTAGCATTTGTCCACCACCTACATGGAAGAGGTTTGGTACAAAATGTCAAAGAGGTCCAAATCCTTTGAATCTTGCTCCAGAAATTTCTTTCACAGCTCTATTTCAAAATATGAAAAGACTTGATATCATTTGATTCTGGCCGAAAACAAACACCAATCATTAATTTCTCCTTCATTATTAATTTTAATCAGTTGGCACTTCCATGAATGAAAGGAACGCCATCTATCCCTTATGCTATCTTGTGGGGTCCAGGTGACTTCACTCTTACAATGACACTACATCCCTCCCATGACAAAGGTAGACAAGATATCCTGTCTGCCATGGACACTAGTGAATATCAAAAATCATTGAAAAAAAAGTTCAGCGCCTTTATCTTCTGGGTTCCAGATGACCACACTCCCAACGTTAACATGCTTTGGATAGCACAAGAGCTTTCTATGACTACCAACTCCGAATCCCTGATTGGTCAAAGTTTGACCTGGTTTGACTAGAACACTTATCCAACGGCCTTTTGTGTCAAGGGCCACCATGTCATTTGAGAAGTATCTATTTATTGACTTGGGAGGTTGGTTGTTGATTCACCAATATCTTGGACTCTTATATCAACTATACTCCTGAATTCATTGCTAAAGTTCTTGAAATTCAAGTTCATCAAGCCAGGTAGCCAGAATTCTTCAACCGCTTCATCTTGACCCCTTCTTACTGGCAGAAGAACATGAATCTTGAGGCAAACACAATGACAATTCCAAAAATCCAAACCCTGAGTGCATTCTGTAGGAGGCAGGCTGTGGGTTGCTTTGGAATTTCAGGTACAAAGAGAAGTGAATAATGTCCCTCCCGTTGGTTCCCTAAGTCAACCACATTTTCTGGATTTCCTCAAGGGAAGAATACTCTATTGCCTCAATGTGGCTGAGGGGGGCAGAGAGTTCTGGTGGACTTCACCTTCAGCTGACGTCAATCAAGCATTGGCCTGTCCCTAATATGCTAAAGCAAACACTGTGTCAGCAGTCCGACGATCTATGATTCCATAAAAGCGTCCACTCCTGAGTTAGTTTCTATTTTTGGTTTATCCATACTTCCTCTCAACAGATGTGTCAGTTATATTTTTGAGTATTCTTGGTGTGTAAAGCTTTTACAAGTGTCATTTATTCTGTAAGCCTGAATTTTGTTTTGTTGTTATCTTTTTCTCCCTTTGAAATCCTTAAATGGGCCTTTTATCATGAAAAGTGCTAAGTAAAAAAGTTGAGCTGTCAGCCACTTTGAATCAATTACTTATACTAATTATACACACCACCACCATGGCGCTAGACAGATTTTAAATCAGTTTAATAAGATATACATAATAAATTACATTTGCTCAACTTTAAGCGATTTTCGTTTTTTTATCTTCCTTTTACATTACATAAAGTATACAAGAAGAGCTGGGATAAACAAAGAGGAGCTTATAGTAAACCTTTGTTTTTAATCTTCAACTGAACACAATAAAAATGAAGAAGTTGGAGCTTTCAAATTAAAATCCATTTGTTTTTATTTAATTTTTTCATTTGAATGATGGAGGTGAATAGTTCCCTTTTGCCAAAAATAATAACACTGTCAATGCATTGCAGTAAAGAAAAACATTTCTATTGAAAAACATTTCAAATGTGCGGCACATTGACAAAAATGTTTGATCATTTGTTTTTAAATCTATTCAGTTAAAGTTTCAGCTCTTTTTTAAAAATCAGGTCACAAACATGTTAAATTCTTTGAACATTTTTTCCTTTAATTGGTGTACAAAAGGTCGACATGGAACATAGTAGTTGGTTTGAAGTGATTGTGCTGATATATTTTCATAAAATAAAGCTAGTAAGATCAGCTTTACATCATTTACATTTTTTTTGAGACATTTGGTTTGAACCTGGTGGGACGTCCTTCCAGCTCTGAACACTCTAGGAATAATTTCGCATTGTAATGGAGTCCAGATTGTTTAGAAATGGCCTTCCGACCCTTCCCAAAGGTTTTCATGTTTTCAGCTTCCGTCCAACATCACTGGCTGGATAATCAGAATTAATCAGAGCTGAAATCTGTGTCACCGACTAATGCTCAAGTTCTGCGAGGGGATAGATGGCATTAGCAGCTTTCCAGATGGTTCTTTGGTGCATAATAGCAGTAGTTCTTGAATTTCAAACACCCAACAAGGAAACATGAATAGCTTCCTCTTCAGCTGCAACATCTGTGTATTAATGACTGTAATAACTCTAATAAGGTAATGCCAGATGTTAGTCAATTACAAATGTAGAATGCTTTGCCCCAAATAACCCACACACAACATCATCTCTGCAGGATTTTTTAAACAAGGACACTTCTCTGATGCAGAGGAGAAAAGCTTTAAACAGAGAGCTGACAGTGGAAGAAAAAGACAGCAATAAATGTTCAGGTTTTTCATGGATGATACAAAAAAAGAAAAAAACTGTTCTTCTGTGGTTGTGTATGTTTGATATTTAAGGAGAGTTTGAGTGTTTTTCTTCTGTGACTTTGCTTGGCTGAGATGGAGTACAAAAGTTTTGCCAGCACTAAAGATCTCCAAAGAATCAACTTCTCCCACGATGAACACTCTGTTTGTCAATGTTGCATTAGCAGAATTGAAATTACTATTGCTAAGAAAGATTGCAAGCAAGTAGGAGACAATAATAAAAAAGCTGCAGGAACAAAGAAAAAGATGCAAACAAAGGAAAATTGTGTCTTATTTTTATAAACAGTAAAAGCAGTGTAAGGCATCCCGATACTGTACAGAACTCTCCCAAGACTGTAAATTAAACAAAAAGCACGACAGGAAAAAAGACCTCTCAATGGATTGAGCTCTGTTGCAGGTTAAGGGCTAAGCAAACCCAACTTTTTTTGGCTATTGACCTCTATAAATGGGTCTTTAAAAGAGTTTTTGGCAATTTTTTGACAAATTAAAATAAACTTGTTTAATTCATGAAAATAGTCAAAAGCCGCCTGTGTGCTGCCCCCTACAGGTTGAATTTGGATATTACAGTTGAGGTTTGTGATTGGTCAAACCATTTAAATAACACATCATGATCTGCAGCTCGGGCTGCACGGTGGCGCAGTGGTTAGCGCTCTTGCCTCACAGCGAGAAGGCCCCGGTTCGACTCCCGGCTGGGACCTTTCTGTGTGGAGTTTGCATGTTCTCCCCGTGCATGCGTGGGTTTTCACCAGGGACTCCGGCTTCCTCCCACCGTCCAAAAACATGCTTCATAGGTTAATTGGTGACTCTAAATTGCCCCTAGGTGTGAATGTGAAAGTGGATGTGTGTGTGATTGAGGCCCTGCGACAGACTGGTGACCTGTCCAGGGTGTACCCCGCCTTCGCCCTTCAGTAGCCGGGATAGGCTCCGGCACCCCCGCGACCCCGGAAGGGAAGAAGCGGTCAAGGAGATGGATGGATGGATGGATCTGCAGCTCCAGTACCCCCACCCCCTGACTGGATTTTCAAAATTTCGGCTGTGGGTGGAGTCAGGCTCCAACTTCCCTGTTTGGTTTCCCTTTAAGGTCATGTCACGCTGCTGCTACGTACAATTCGGGTATTGTCCACGTATGTAATTTTGTTTTTTTGGGATACATGCCAGAAATGACACATTTTTAAGCGTTTCTTGCATTCATCCTTTGTTGATGTACCCAGATGTCCATCAAAGGCTTGGGCCAACGGGTCTATTATATAACTCTTATGCAATTGTGTGTAGTTTTCTGCAAGATTTATACACAAATTTGTGACTTTCCATGACCGTTACACATATGTAATTTTCACGCATGTACCATTAATATATAACGTTTTTACTGTATATACAGCGCACATTTCATGTTAAATTTACTAAAGAACTGCAAAAAATTAGCACAATAATCACACACGGTTCATTTATTCACATATTGACAGGTATATAAATCGGCCAATCTTTCACCCTGCTTTCTTTAACTTCTCATAATGACCACAATTCTCAGAGAAAAAAACGCAGGAGCCGAGCACTGTAGCCGTTGCCATGACAACGCAACACACCATGCTTTAAAATAGTCCACTTTTAGTGAAAAACAATTTAAATTTAAAAATATAATAGTATTGAAGTTCTAATAATTGATTTTTTTCTTGAAAAGGACCATTGTATGCGTGGGATAATGCTCTTCCAAGCGTGCATTATCAGATGTTAACGAACTTCACGGAAGCAATTGTCTGACACAAAGATGAGATTCACATGATTAAAACAAAAACGCACTAAGACGTCTGTAATTAATTAATTGCTTTAAATGCGATATTTTGACACTCAGATAATTTTATAATGGAAAAGGTTTATTTGATTTAATTAACAATTTTCCTCAGACTGATAGATCTGTTTGAATCATAGGAATATAAAATGGATTAATTGATTGATCAATTATTCGTTACGCCTCTACATGTAAAATATAAATACGAGTAACTTATATTATTCCTACAAATACTTCACAATACCCTTGCCACACACATAAGAATGGTACGTTCCATTTTCACGACGTCCCATAAGGGGCAGCCTCAACTCTCTGGGTCATCCCTGGGCCCGGATGACCCAAAAAATCTTCACTACCTGTATGAATAAACCCCTATACAACACCATGTGACAGATCCAAACATTTCTACTAAAACAGATATATGTCTTAATTTTGACACTTAAGAATCTCTGTCACACTTGTAGCGGTAAAAGTTTAGGCAATTTTTATCGTGTTTGTCCAAACTATTAAGGCAGAAAATATTAAACCTGTTAGATTAGAAAGTTAAACAATCCAATCAAGATACAACTATGATTTCAAAATACTAGTCCAAGAACCCAGTAGAAAGGAAAAAACACATACCCACCCATAATGCTTTAAAGAGTTAGGAAAATCATGATCTTTCAGAATCTTGAAGGATATAACAAATATTTTACAATAACATTGAAACAATTCCGTTTTTCCGTTTCACTGAGCAACTGGCCGATCCAAACCGGTTCTTTCTTTATCTCAGATTTTATGGAAGCGTATGTGTCCCCAAAATCAAAATAAAAGTCAATACTGGAAATGCTAATTCATTTTCAAAATGTACCTGCATTATGT
>NC_050524.1:8214433-8216707 GCF_002922805.2 Oryzias melastigma | reverse complement strand
ACACATAATGCAGGTACATTTTGAAAATGAATTAGCATTTCCAGTATTGACTTTTATTTTGATTTTTGGGACACATACGCTTCCATAAGATTTTGGGGAAAATGTTGGAAAAAAGCCATTCCGAACAATCTCTTCCAGTGGCTTCCTGAGCATAACTTTCTTAAAGTCTTAAACAATTTTCAACAACTTCATTTATTTAGTACATCGTATGCAATTATTTTCCTCCAGTTGAGATTATAGCTCAAAGAAAGCAGCAGAAATCTGCCATTTTTCTTCTGTATTCGAACAGTAACCTAAAAAAAAAAAAAAAAAAAATCTGATGAAAGTCCGACTTCCAACCAAGTCTTTTTCTTCACAGCACAAAGGCTTTCTGCAAGTATGTGAGCATGTGAAAAGTCACTGTCTGCAGCTTTTCACCGCGAGTCCATATGTGTCTGCTCCCGGGGTTCAGAGTGGTCATTATCTGGGAGATGCTACGGCTCCAGCGGCTCAGGTCACCTGGTGAACACTGGATGTCCTCACACTCCACCTGAACTAGAGGATACTAAATGTATAATCATCTCTGAGCCCATAGAATCCAGGCTGTGTCCAGCCTTGCTATTGTAAGAGCTTATTGTCAGGTCCATCCTGGCTTCATACCCCGCTATTTCAGCACTGCTACCCCTAAATGGTACTTTTTTGGGGGGCTATTTTCTTAAAGATAGCAGATCCAGCTTGAAATGGTGAATGGAGGACTCTTATTGAGGTCAAAGTTCATGTGGTTTCTGTTGCAGAGGTGGTGTTCTCATTCCTTGTTAGAATCTCTATTTTCTACTCTCCTATCACATTGGCTGAAACTGATACTCCTAATCAACAGCATCACCTTCTCTCACTTGAATTTCACAGATTTAAAACTATTTAAATGAATGTGCTTAGATTTGTAAGGTGTGTGTCAACTACATGGACTAACGTATGCTTATCAAAGTAATCTGGTTTTAAGGCAGCTAAGACTGACAATTAAAAAAAAATGTTACACAGCTGCTTAATAATTTAAAATAAAAAACACTTAAGATTTTTTGGATCCTATTTATTTTCTAATTGTAAAATGTCTCAAACTGGAAACTTCAAGCTAAATGCTCACACCCTCATGCATGTTTTCTTCTCTCAATGACAACTAGAACCATTTTAGTGTTCCAATTAAGATTGATTAATTGAGATTAGACATAATAAATATGTTTAAGTTATTGATGCATAAATTATTATAAGAAAAGAAAATTATGCTATCTTTATGGGAATATAATTGCTCCTAATAATTAATTTAACATGTCTTCAGTTGTACACACAGCACACACGACACATTGAATACATTAAATGTGATTGTCAACTAAAGTTTGTTTAATTGATTTCTTAATTTATTGACTAAAAATATTAAGAAACAAGCCTATATAATACCTCCCCTTTTATGTTTTACTATACTTTTTAAAAACATTGACAGCATAATAAGGTAGTTGACATATATTTAATTATTAAGGCATTAGTACATAATTAAGTATTTATTAAGTGTCAGTAATACTTTTTCAGTCTAAAAGCAGAGTATTTATTTACACATTCTTGTATTTATTTAAACTTGTGTCATTACTGATTAAAAGTTTACTTTAAGAGAAATTGATTGATTGATTCGACTGATTGATTTTGATGAAGAATGCCTATCTAATCTCACGTGTGACACTTTGAATATAAGAAACATTCATTAAAAATATTAACTGTCAAATAAAGTTTGATCGATTGATCGATCAATCAATTGATTTATTGAAAGGGAGAGTGAGGAAAAAAATTGATATAATCCCATTCAAACCATGTTTCACTCAATTGAGTAAACATAGTCACCATAATCCAGTAATTGACATCTATTCAAAATTAATAATAATTTTTTAAGTATTTAAGAATTATGAAGACTTTTTTTTACGTCCAAGTGTAAATTATTCATTTAAAATCCTTGTATTTCTTTATTTTTTGTCATTATTTAATTTAAATGTCATACAGACACAAAGTACTTCAGTTTATTGTTTTCTCTTTGAGGTACGCATGTATGTACTATGACTATAATAGTTACTGTCCATGTATTTCTATTACTGACACCATTAGCAAGTTTGTTTCAAGTATATTTGTGTATTTACATTATTACATCACCACAACATTTCCCTTTGTAATTTTGTGTCTCAATTAAAAACATAATACTAATCATTTTAATTGAAATAGTGTTTTCACAGACTACTCTGCTGCTGTGTTGTTGGC
>NC_050524.1:8134050-8214353 GCF_002922805.2 Oryzias melastigma | reverse complement strand
ATCTCTGATGTGCCAACAGTTGCCTGTTAGCACATTTGTAAGAGTGGACCCTCAGAATAATCCTTTATGTAATAACCTCCCCTAACCCCTTTTACTTGGTTAGAGACAGCAGATGGAAAAATGACTAGTATCTTACATAATGGCATGTCCTTTGCTCTCTACACTTTAGGCTCCCACGTTCTCTTCCTTTACCCTTCTGCTCCCAGCTCAAGGCTTTTCCTTTTTTTCCCAGAGAGGCCTGCTCTCTGGCTCTGTGCATAGGCACCTCTTGCATCGGTATGCAGCTCCCGTTCGCAGTGCTGATCCCTCTTTATGAGGACATGAGTTTCAGTGCTTTTACCCCTCACCATCACTTGCAAATATGCCTGCATCCCGAGTCTGCACTCCAGCTTTAGAGACTAGTGGGAAGCTTGTAAAGAGGGAGTCAATAAAAGCATAAAAACATGCGTGAACCTAAATTTGTGCTTTTTGAGGCTTTAGTTTCGAGTTTTGGAAGCTCAGGCAGTGTTCTCGCAGGACAATCACATAAGCTGGACTGAGCTTTAAAGCTTCACAACTTTAGTGGTAAAACACACGTCACGTTGTCAAAAAGAGTGAAAAAAAAACACATAAAAGGAACTTATCTCATCCCAACAATGAATGAGGATGCAACTTGAAATGGTACATATGTTTACTGTAAAATGAGAAGTCAATAAGTCTTAAGCCAATATGTGCACATTTTTACCTTCCAATATATAAATTATTTAAAATAAATGAAATTTTTTATAGTTTCTGATATAATATTTCACTAATTACAAGCTTTTTGGGTCTTTTTTTGCATTTTATTTCAAATACATAACAATTTGTATAAACAAATACTCAGAAATGCAACTTAAAGTTTACATTTTTTAAGAGAAAAAAGCCACAAGTACATGTTATAAAACAAACACACCCACAATTTTTATCACTGTGTCTTTAAAGGAATAATGTTATAGCATTATGATAGAAAAACAGAGAAAATCATTTTTTTTCTTTTGGTTTTCCAGTTGCATCATTGAGTCTCGGCAGCTATAAATATCACTTGCTTGCTCATTCTTACATGCAGCAAATTCATAAAGAAAAAGAGCCTGATTCAATCTAAAAATGTTTAAATCTACGAGTTCGTGTAAACCCACATTAGGATTCACATTGCAAATTCATTTTGACAGCATAAATGATGGAACTTCAAAAGAAAGTGTTCATAAGAAACTGCATAATTACTACAAGTCTGTCCTGCCATAACCTGCCTGCCCGCTCACAGCCCAGACTGATGAGTCGTCACCAATTTATTAAACTCCATAAATCAGTTAATCTGTGTTCCCTATTTCTATTTATTTTTAATTTGCTGTTCATAAAATATACAAATCTATGATTTTTTTAATGGATAGATGGATGGATGAATTTAGGGTAAATTTCCTAAAACATTAAACATTTTCATTGAAAAATGTATTAAAAATGAGCAACAGACAAAAAAATGGGGCTGGATTGATAAAAAATCAATTAATTGATTTGAATCGATCTATCTATCAATAATTGATCCATGAATATGGAAATTAATCTAGAACAAAAAGCTAAATTCCGCTAGCTTCAATGGAATTTCCCATTCGATGGCTAATGCTAATGCTCAGTCGACCTAAACCAGGGATCTGCAACCTGTGGCTCCAGAGCCACATGTGACTCTTATCTCTCCATGGTGGCTCTCTGGCTGAAGAAAAATAAAATAATAGTAATTTAAAAAAAAATAGAGTTTAGCTTCTATTTTAGCAACATGCTAATGTTTTTTGCTATTTTTTTGTCCATTGGAGGTTTTAGGCTAATGTGGAGTTTAGCTAGTGTTTTAGAAAAAAATCCTGATGTTTTCAGCTAATTTGTTATCTACTGAAGTTATTCTGGGATAATTAAGAATTTAGCTTCTATTTTAGCAACATGCTAACATTTTTGACTTATTCAGTTTACTGAAAAATTTGAGGCTAATATGGAGTTCAGCTAGGAATCAAACAACAAGCTAGCTTTTTTGGTAATTTTGGCCTCTAATTAGTTTTTTATGCTAATTTGGAGTTTTGCTAATATTTTAGCAATATATGCTAGCATTTTTGGCTAATTTGTTATCTTCTGGAGTTTTAATGCTAATTTAGAGTTTAGCTTTTCTTTTAGTAACATGGTAACATTTTTGGTTGATTTAATTTACTGAGGAATTTTATGCTAATTTGGAGATCTGCTAATAATTAAGTAACAAGCTAACTTTTTTGCTAATTTGGCCTCTATTAAAGGTAAAAGGTAAAGATACAGCTCCTTCTAGGTTTTAATCATTAGAAAATGAGGCCAAATGGCTCTTTTACTGTTAAAGGTTGCCCACCCCTGACCTAAACATGCTGACTAAATGAACAACTTCATATACAAACGGGCATGAATTTTCCAAACTTTTTTAAGAAACGCTTGTTAAAGTAACCATTTTTGGTCAAAAACAGTTTTTTGCTCATTCTTTGCTTATTCTTCTTGAAGAAAGTGTACTGCTATAGCGCGAGCTCCACCTAGTGGCCAAACTGAAACGCCCTCCAGGAGAAGCAGAACAATGTTTATAATGTTAATGATCTGAACATTTTTGTGTCTAAATGTGTAAACTCAAAATTGAATTTAATCAGAATGAATAAGGTGGATCGGAAAAAAAAAATAGAATAAAATTGATCCAGGCTCTGGTGATTCAAATTGAATGAATATAGGAAATTATTACCGATACCCTGCCCTACGAAAAACTAATACAGACAAAGAAAAAAGACAAACAAAATAATTACCCTGTGTTTATTCTAATGTTGCAAATATTTTTTTAGAAGGCAAGATCCTAAAAACATTTAGTAATAGAAAGAAAACGTATATTGAATTGAATGCCTTTATTGTCATTGCAGTTACAATGAAATTTCGGTTACAACTCACTTTTTCAATGTGGACATATTTATACACAGTAATAAATATATAAAATATAAGAAAGATTTCAATCAAAAAGGGTCAATTATGTACAAGAAATGAGGTGAGGAATAAAGTGACCAGAGCAGACGAGTGTGCAAAGTCGCCTATGAATGTGCAAAGTATCAAGGGTTATGGTTGGAAGTGAGCGTTTAGTACAGCCACAGCTTTTGGGAAGAAGCTGTCTCTCAGTCTAAGAAGCTGTCTCTCAGTCTATTGTATTCTCAGTCTCAGTATATTAGCCTTTAGCAGCAGCAGTAACTCTACACTTACTTAATTCTGGTTAAAATTCTGCAGATTTTTTTCTTTCACTTGATACATCCTTTTATGAGAAACATCAGGAAAAAATTGTTTTTTTCAATCAGTTATTACTTAAAGTTTGATAAAATACAAATACTTGGGATTATCTTAGGAGTCAAGCTTGAAAAACATTACTAGAACTGATAAGAAGCCTGATGGGTCAAAGAACGGTGTACTGCAATAATTCCTGAAGAAAAATATTAACTTTGTTCTGTGTGTGCAGTAGAAGGAGAAAAGGGAGATCATCACACGGGGTAAATGAGATTCAGAAGCTCATCCTCAGTCGGGCACAGAGCCCTCTTCAGCAGAGATGAAGGCCAAGAGAGAACGGCAAAGGTCAACACTGCAAACGGCAATGAAATGAAGTGTAGGCTTCATTTCAGACACAATACTGTAATGTAGGGAATGCAGAAAGCTTTCACAAAAACACAAGTCCACCTTCTTTCAAATTCTCTAGCAAAATACCCCCCTTCCCAAAAAAGAAGGAAAGAAGTAAACAAAAAAAATGTTTTGTTTTTCCCGGATTTTACACAAAAACAGTTACAAGGTCATTTAAAATTCTCTTTTAAATCCGTCATCAGAACGCAGACTGAAAATGTGTCAAACGGTGTTGCATGTATTCTCTCAGCACCTGCTACCATTGTTTGCGGATTTTGTTTGTGGCTAAAAAAAGTCGATTAGTGCTGCTAAATCTAATGGTGAATTTGAAAAAAAGGAAGGTAAGAAGGGAGTGGACATTAACGGGCAGCATTGAACTGTGCTGTGGAGCGCGGATCAACAAGCTGGCAACATGTCAAAACCTGACTCACTGCAAAAAAAAAAAAAAAAAAAGCCAGCTTTTGTGTGACCCATTTTAAAATAAATAAATAATGGAGATGTGTGTCTTTCCCTATCATATGCACATCTCAATGTTCAAAAATCACATGCACACAAAAAGGCAGACAGTGCAGAGCACAGCAGCAAGAGGAGCTGATAAAGTTGACTCGATTCATTTCTTTTTGATTGATTTTATAGCATTTTACCAACCAACCTTGTTTATATCTATAGTTTTTAACTGTTACTCTCAGTACCAAGTCGATTTTTCGAAATGTATCTGTAACCATCGCATCCCTAGTGGTTAAAAATACAACAGCAATATAATATTTACTGCTGTATTTTACAATATGTTGCTTCATTATTTTAAAGATGAATTTAAAGTCGGGTTTAAAGCTTTTTCTGGCTTACAACACATTTAAACATGATTTTTGTTTGTTTGTTTTTATTTTAAAAATTGCAGGGAAGACAGATTTTTGTCCTGAATGGTGACACAGTTGGGTTTGTAAGGACCTGTTCGTGAGTTTGATCCCAAATTAGGGAGGTAATCAAGAGGAAAACTTTTGTAACATACCACAGTTACCTACACTCTGGAGAAAAAAAAACTACGGTGGCCCTCAAGTGAAATCACATCAACAAATCAATGCAAAAACATATTAATCATGACAACAGTTTTAAAAAGCAAAACAAATAATTAAAAAAAATAGAAACCAAAATAAAATCCAAAAAAACAAAGCACAATTCCATAAAAAAATGAAATGCTTAGAAAAAAACGCATAAAAATATTTAAATAAATAAAAATCCAGAAATCAAAATTGAGGCCAAATCCGAATTCTTCCCCTACCCCTAAATTAAACACAATAAAATACTGGAAAAGGTAGGTACAATGGGACATTGCTTATTGGATGATGATGTTTTTTTTTTTCCAAATGTATCTTCTATTTCTGCATATAAAAGTTGTATGATATATACGGAGCATATTCAGTATCACTTCATACCAAACAACTTTCAGTTGAAATTATGGACAGCAATGTTCCGTAGTTCCTTCCTTGTCCAAAAATCATAGATTAATTTTAGAAAAATAAAACAAAAGAAGAAACTGGATGAGGAAAGTACTATGGGACATGAAATAAATCTCAAGTCAGAACTTACATATTATTTAATCAGTGATGTCATATTATACCTTCCAGTTTCTTAAAGTGTTTTGTTTTTTACTGTTTCATTTTGATTATTTTATATTCCAAAATGTTATTTTTTTTTTGGAAATGAGTTTTAGTTTCTGAATTTTGTTAAAATGTGATGCTTTTTTCTTATCATACACTTGATTGGATCAATTAACCAAAGTTTTGTCATTTATTACTCTTTAAAATGGTTAGTTTTCATCAAATTATAGTTTTGTTTTAATGATTTACTCAACTTAAACATTTAATTTGATTAAAAAATACCTAGTATTTTCAACAAATGACAGAGTTTGTGTTGCTTAATTCAATATTTAACTTTTTACTTCTTCAATTATCGTTGAGATTTTTAATATGTTTTATCGTTGAGTGGGATCTGTACTTCGGGGCCACCGTAGTTAAGCATTAAAAGGGAAATAGATCCCAGCAAAGTGAATTCTTCAATATGTGCAACAACAAAAAAAGAATGATCCTGAAGCCAGAAGGCAGGATCCCTCCATGCACAAGACAAATAGAGCAAGGGGGAATACAATATGGCACCTAAGCAAACCCAGGCCTGACAGTAATTCACATTCTCTGAGTGCTGCTCACCATTAAAGAGCTAAAATGCCTTAAGATACTGCAAAAATAGTCTTGTGCGTCTTTTGAGGAGCAATATAATCACTTGTGCTGTATGTTGAGGAGCTTTAAATGATGAATTGCATTCGCACAACAGACATGAAAAATGCTGCAATACTTAGACATTTCAGCTTTAGGGGTTGAGCAATTTATTGGTTTTCCTGTATGCTGTAAAGACTGAATATTATCTTTCTGAGTTAGCTTATTAAAAATGTTAAAAAGATACATCTAAGAAACTCCTCTTCATCTACTATAATCCTTTCTTTTTTGCTTTACTTGACTTTGACACCAGCCCCATGTGCATCTTTAGCTTAAATTTTGTGAATTTAAAAAGAAAAAGAAAAGTTTCTTCAGTCAAAAATCATTGGCTTTTGATTAACCTAATTTGCGTTTGAAAAATGGCTGAAGTCCTGAAGCTTCTTCTTCTACATAAAATATAGTATAAAAATACCTCAGAGACATAGAATTTTATTTTCAAGAGCTACTCTTAGATGAATTTTTTGCGTTTAACATGGTAATTTGCTTTACAGCCTCCCAAAATTTTAGCCTTTCATGCTTTAGCTTTCTCGATTTTAAGAGTGATTTCTGCTTAGGGTTGATGTGTTTTCAGCAGTCAAGCTACAATCACACCACCATTGACAATGCGCTTCAAGCGACCACTCAAGGGTGTTCATGCTTAGCTATATCCATTTTCAAGACAATCTTAGGGTTTTACATACAAAACGTCCGGCCATTGATCGCATGTTGAAAGCTCAACCAGTTGAACTTTGATCAGTGAGTGATCAGATTTGGTAGTGATTTATGGGTAGAGTCCATAGACAGTACATAGAGAGAACTGGATTCCCTCCCCCTCATGTTCCAAATAGGAAGTATTTCAGGATTTTGGTCCCAGAAAGCCAAAATCCCATAGACTTCTATTGAAAAATAAACAACTATTACTCAGAAATTATGTTTGTCAGAATGACCATTCTTGCTTTGGTACCTCTTTTTAACATGTTATTGCTAAACCTTTTTTTTTTTCATTATATGTTTTCTTTGTTGCATGTTATTGAAGTTATGAAATGGCCAATCAGATCCCCCAATAAGAGAATGTAGAGCCCACTGGCTCCACCTCAAACGTTCAAAGCGTTTGACTGATTTTTGGACCAATCACAGCTTACTAACGTCATCTGGTCCCAAAATGGCAAAATTGGGCGATATCCAGAAAATGTCGACTGAATTTATTTCATTTCCTTGGAACCTGAGGTAAACCATTTTCTATTGGTGACGTCAGAGCTTGTTTCATCCACTTCTATTTATCTCAATGCCATCCAGGTTCTTTTGCTCATCAAGGACCAGGTCGCGGGGCAGCAGTCTAAGTAAAGATGACCAGACTTCCCTCTCCCCGGCCACTTCCTCCAGCTCCTCTGGGGGGATCCAGGTCCCAGGCCAGCCGAGAGACGTAGTCTCTCCATTATGTCCTGGGTCTTCCCCGGGGCCTCTGCCCAGTGGGGCATGCCCAGAACACCTCTCCAGGGAGGCGTTCAGGAGGCATCCGGAGCAGATGCCTGAGCCACTTCAAACATCTGGTCTCCTAGATGGGTCCCTGGGGAGATGTTTGTCTTTTTTAATACACAGAAGGTCAGCTACTTGGAAATTGATCAAATTTGTAATTATGGTTTCTGCCCGGCCGGAATTGGATGACACCAACTCTTTCCTTTATCAGAATAGAGTGAGATTCATCAGATTTGCACCGCTTCGACATTTCACACCAAGTCTCTTCCATCTGTAGGTTATGAACGTGTACTAGTTAACACTAGAAAAAGAAGCCTATCCCTACCCGTCCATTATGAGCTACACATGCATTCAAGAACCAGAGCCTTCTTGACCATGTGTCACATGCCAGGTGTGTCTGTTGCTTCACAGTCACACTAGATCCAGTCTCAACACATAAAACTTGAAACCAGTTCTGCTTCCATGTTAAAACAACGATTTAAATTCAAATCCTTTTGCAGCTTCGAGTGTTTAGTTGTGCGACACTGTAGGATCGGATCTGCTAACCTTACAGACGTCTGAGTACGACAATGACTTCAGGAGCAGGAAATTGATGTGAGTGTTGCCTTCCCTGCTTATCAGTGTGACCAATTGAGGTTTAAAAATTATCAGAAGTATCTTGAGAGACAGGTTTTCAGGCGAAAAGAAAACTCTCTTAAGCGTTTTTTCCCTTTAAATATGGACCAAAAATAATCTTTGAAAGTATAATTGGTCTTACAGACTATCAACTCTGTGGCCAACCCTATAGCTGCTCAGACGGGGCACGGTGTGTTTAAGTGCAGTGACAAAGAGCGTGGAAAAGGGAGACTGACAGCACACAGCATATGGGTAAAGCAGCTAATCTTAAGGCCCCTTCCCCACTTGTCTGAGCACATTTGCCTCTGGCTTCAGGCTTATCCCTACAGATGTGTATCTGTCAACAGAAAGCAAGCAGGGCGGCTGTGGCTTTTTTGGAGCATATTGGCCCCTTTTACTGGATTATCATTTGCAGTGGCATACAGCGCGGCACCGGAGCCAGCACTTGGCAGCTAGAAGACATTCTGCGGGGATAAGCTAACCCTCAGTGCCGGGGAACGGGTATACTTGAACGTAAACCTCATTCCTCTGCCATACCTTGTCGTGATCTCAGCCAGCGTATTCCTGCTGACTGATTATTCTAACTCACAGGAGATGTGCTCAGGCATACGTCTCGCAGGCTCCCTGCCTCACAGTGTGTGGCATTTTGAGGTTCACTTTTGCTCTTGCTTGAGTCCAATATCTATTCGTTTTGAGGGATTTTCAATGAATCATGATTTTAAACAAAAGAAAAATGTTTCCACTAAGAAAAGAAAAGAGGTGGTGTACCAGCTGCCTCTCCACAGAACACTCAAAAGAAAAGTGAGGAGTGAAGGCAGTTTATTAAATTTACTTCTGAACGCTAGAACATATGTTTTCCTAAAGTGATAATCAAGTTACATTTTAATTGATGCTAAATCATTACTGTGTTTTCCACATATACGCCGGATTATAAAGCACACCACCAATGAACTGTTTGTTTGAACTTATGTCATTTATAAGGCGCACCGAACTATAATTAAGCGAGAGAAGAGTCTAACTTCATCATTCAGACTTTATTAACTTTGTTCACATTAACTCTATAAAGCCGATTTCTTCCCCTACCCGTCCAGCTTCTCCCTACCCCTACACTTAGCCCTCCAAACACAGAGTTTAATAGTTACTACCACTCAATGACATCATCAACAGACGCCGGTCATATATTTCAGCTGCCAGCGTTCTGAAAATTCATAACATCAGTTTTATAACTTTAAAAAATCATATTAAAATAAAAAAAACAATTACTCACATTTAAATGAAAACTTCTGAGTAGGACACCCTCGTAAAGAAATGCTGACTGATTATTCCACGGCACAGTGTGACGCAGAACACCTTTCCAGCGGAGGGATAGCGAGCCCTATAAGTCCCTGAAGGTCCGCCTTAAAAAAAATAAGTTCAGAAATCACTACTGCTTCAAATGTCCCATAAATCGGAGCAGTAGGGAGAAGTCGAAGGGGTAGGGGAAGTATTCGAATTCGGCCTAAATTGTGTTTGTAACACGCTACACGTTAGCCAACTTAGAAGCATTAGCCGCGCTAGCATATTTACAATACCTGTAACTCCCAGCACATAAATAAAAAAGACTGATATTGCTAGAACAAAAGTTACTGTATCTATGCTAACTCAAAATCTTGTTAGCAACACATAAAAAACCACAGGTCTAAGCCACATTAGCATATTTACTAAACACCCAACCTCAGTTGCAACACATAATAAAACAGATTCATACAGCAAAAACAAATGTTACTGTAACTATGCTAAACTCCCAAAATTGTAATAAAAAAAAAAAAAAAAACACAGACTGAAACGTTAGCCACATTAGCGTGTTCACACTAACACCCAACCACACATTTTGACAAAGTGCCGTGTGCCTCACAAAATGTCTTTGACATCAATAAACTCAGAATTAATTCATATAGGCCTTTAAAGTGCTCAGCATTTTTCTACATTATTTTTTAAATATATTTCTTTAGTTCAATTATGTATTTCTTTTTTTGGTCAACTGGTAAATACAAATAAGTATGCAATAAATTGAAGCTCAGCTGCATACAAGCTAGGGAAAAATATCTATTTAATTTAATTCATACCTGATCAGATTTCCAATTTAGTTACAATAAATGAATGTGTCTTAAGATATTTTTAAATTTTAATTTAAGTAAAATATTAATATAATTTTAATCTTTTATATGTGTAACTTTTTAACCGTTTACAACAAGAATTTACGTTAAATCCATAAATGGTTGAAGAGCTACGGCTGTGAATAGAATCTCAACATTGGAGCTATAGCGTTGGTGTTAAAGGGTTAAGCAGTATGAAGAATGTCATTATTGTGACATGTATTTTTATTTATTTGAACAGCAGGAAATAAAAAGTTGAAGAAAATAAACTAACCAGAAGTCAGCTGCAGTTTTTTAAACAATCACTGAGTGCTTGTTCGCAAAACAAATTAGTTCCCATTTACACCAATGCTATTTGCCTCACATAATAAAAAAAAAGAACAAATATAAGAACTGTTTCTTTTGTGTGTGTGTGTTTAATGTTTATATGTCTTGTTTTTATTATTATATTTACCCTAAAATTTTGTGCAAATGGAGGAGTGGCATCTGGCAAATGTTAGAGACTATTTTCAGTACAACAGTTACACTGTTAACAAGTGTCAGGTCGGTTTGTCCCACCTGGTCATTTATTTTTGTAAAGGATATGGTTCGATGATCTCATATACTTCTCAGATGACATCCTAATCGCTCTGAAACAGCTCCAAATCATCTGTATTGAAAATTGTCAGGTCAGCTGGTCACATCTTTTCATGGATCTCTAAGACATATTATTTCTGTGTTTGACCCAGAAGCTCTGATGAACTTACAAATTTGACAATTTTTAAAGCATATTTTTTATATCAAATGTTTGCACTGATTTCCATTTAAGCAAGAAACTACTACATTTGGTGGAGTAAAACTACAAGACTGAATGAGGTTAGTGTACTACTCATGCATAAAGGTGTTCATGAGAGCACTTTCCTTCTGTATCAAGTAGAGGCATAAAACTTTGAAGATTGCAAATTAAAACTGGTCAAATGAGAATTTATAGCAAAGTTAGAACATTAAATCAGATTAGATTGTACTGGAGTTCCTATTAAAGTGACCGGTAAGCACAGTTCAGCATTTTTAACCGCAGGCTTACATTCTCTTCCCAATTTTAGAGATTTATATTTCTCCTCTGTCTCTTTATCGCCAGTTTTGATGTATATGTTACACACCATAGCTAGTTGAATACCCCCCAAAACAGATCCACTCTCATTTACCTTCCATTTTTCCATCATTACTGCCCCCACAAATCATGGTCAAACACACACCACCTGTAGGCTGCACTCGCCAAAATGCCTGACGAGATAAGACATGATGAAAGGCTCCGTGCTCAAACAAAGAGAAAGTTCCCCTGGTGGTGTGAGAGCTTTTTCTTTTTTTTTTTTTTTTCGGCTTAGCAAGAAGGAAAAGTGATGAAACACTTGAGAAGAAGGAATATCACACCAAACCAGGGAGTGTGGCCAACAAAGAAGTGTGCGGATCATAAGACATGCATCCTGTGGTACAGCCAGCCCAAGTATAGCGGCAGCACATGGCTAATTAGCATTACTAGCCCTGTCTGCCTGCCATCTTACCTGATAACTGTCTCTGACAAGTCTGTCTTGTGTCTTCATTATCTGCCTTTAGTGAAATATGTTGTGATGGTGTAATGATACACCAACACCTCACAGAGTGACATGAGTTCCCACCAAAGCGCATGTGGGGGCAACAGCACCTCACGCAGAGCACAGCACAGCAGGCTAGTTTAACTGGAGGAAACGCTGAAATACATCCTGCCACACAGGCTTTTTCAACATTTGGGCAGCCCCACTCTTTATTGGCTACAGTTCTAATTTAGAGTCCAGCATATAGGCAAAAATAGTGTCGTATTTTCCCCTTTTTTTATGTTTCAAAGGAGGATGAGTGTATGTGGAATGACTCACAGCAATATGGTGCATGAGCAGAGCTGCTGAAGCTGAAGTCTTGTCTCCAGAATCACCGCAGTGTGCGATGCAGCACTCTGCAATTTAACTGTCGATTAGGCCTTGAGCACATCGGAGATACTGTTTTCATTACCTCTGCTGAAGAGGTTATGTTTTCCCTCTTACTTTTCTTCCTATTGGCTTTTAGGGAGCAAGATATCTAAAAACCGTCCTCATTACTTCACTCGAATCTGGTGGCAAGTTAAGCCACAGTCAAATACCTCCGGAGTGACGGATGATTTTATGATTCTTCCCATAAACACTGATTTCTTTCCTTGTTTCCAAACACCATATGTGGTTGAAAAATGTGCTAAGGATCTGACATCTCAGAAAAAAAGGAAATCAAAGATAAGAGGAAGGAAAAAAGTCCATGAGGCTTAGTTTGCTCTCACTTCCTCTTTCATTAATCATCCGTGGACCTCCACATGTATCTGCTGTCCCAGACTATAAAAGTATGGATAACTTTTTTTATGTAAGAAGCTCCAGCCTACATGCTGCTTACACGGAGATTAGACAGTGTTAACGATCTAGTACTATCACATTCAAAGCCAGGAAATAAACCCCGTAGTTTTTCCTTGTGGCTTAGTCACAACTCCCCTTACAGGTGGATACGGGTCGTCTGCGGCTGACATTTGGCAAATCTGTTTGGGGCAGATCGTAGACCACATGGTGAGTCTAAAGTCGGTCCTCGAGGGCCGGCCTCCTGCTCCTGATTACCTGGATCGGGTGTAATTGGCCACTAAGGAGCTTCAATGGCAGGTTGGTTGGAGAACACATAGGACACCAGCCCTCGAGGACTGAAACCCCAGCCATAGAGTGAAAATGTTCATGCACATTTTATCTATGGGCATGCTGCGGGTGACACTTGAACATGTAAGAATAAGTAGGTGAGACGCAGGTGGAAGAAGCTTAGTGTAAAATGTAAAAGCAGTGCAACTTTTGTGAAATTTTAGTCCTTCACAGCTCTATTCCGATATATAACTGACATGGTGTCATATAATTCCAACCAGGCACAAACTACAATTATTAATTTCTCCTCTATGATCATTTTTCACTTCTGGGATTTAAAGAGGACGCCAGTTAAAGTTCAACCTGGTTAAACTTTCATCACACATTCAATAGTCATGAGTTCTGTACATAAAGCCAAAAATGATTGTAGAAATTTGTGTTCAACGCATGAACACAAGTTTTTGAACAAATAAGCCCAAAACTTGCATTTATGTACATTTACATAGACTTTTCATTGTAAGTGGCCTCTGGAACGTGAACATAGGATATTTTTTACAATACTTCAACCACATGAATGACAATGGTATGCTCCATTTTCATGATGTATCTTAAGTACTTTAAATTATGACTAAAAGATCTGTGTCATTTTCTGGACATCGTTTCTGCAGAGTGGCAATAATTCATTAGAAATTTACCTCTGAGTTATGGGCGGAACTGTTATTATGGAGTGAGACTTCCCCCACTTCCCATCATCCATTTGTTTCGACTCTCTCCCACTAGCTAACGTTAGCAGTGCAACAAAAGGGGGGAGCAGTATTGGAGAAATACAGCTGTACAGTTTGGAGCCACAAGAAAACTACAAGACACACCGTTTAAGATGCAGTCTTACCTGTCTATCACCCTCCAAAGGACTGGAAAACCCCAAAACCCACAGTACCCGTATGTGACTAAAGCATAAAATATTTACCATTTTGAGAAATAAAAATTCACATTCATCATTATTTCACAGCTGACTAATCATAGAAAAATCCAAATACCTGACAGCTATCTTCCATACATAGACATATCAGTTTTCTCAATCACCTTTAGGTGTCTACCGAATGACGATTAAAACCATAAAAAGTACAACAAACACTTCAAACTACACTTTTATTTGTGCTGGGTTTTTACCTACTGCATTGTATAACCAGTAATTTTCCTGAGCTAAAATATTACACATTTTATCTACCAGTGGCATTTTCGATTAGTCCATCTCCATCTCTTTGCATCAGATTCCCTCCCTGAAGCATGTTAATAATTCAAACCATTTTAATTTAAACAATGATCCATGGGTTGTCTTTTCTTTAGCAGGTATAAGTGAGGGCATCATCTACTGTGGACATTGTTGTAGCACTTTTATATCAGCAGGTGTTAATGCAGAGCCAGACTCCTTATGTAACTTCATTTGCATTAAAATGAAACAGTAAAAGACATCAGACATCCAGCGATGACAATGGCCAACAGATGGACAACTTGGAAAAGCCAAAAGAGGACAGAGTTAAATAAAATGCCACATATTAAAGTGTAGTTTATATTAACCCTAATTGTTGTTTTTCTGTGTATTTACGGAGTGCCAGGTCTGCTACTTTAACGTTCCTATTGTACACAGATTTATTTAGCTTATCCTCTTCCATCTGATTGATAGAAATATTACATCATAGTTTTCTTTTACAGAAACCAGGTTTTCAAACACAAAGATTTATAGTCTAAGACTAAATAATCTGATTTAAAAAAATATGTTTTTGGTATTTTTAACATGTTCTTGTGGCAAGTTTCTGATAATAGAAAAATTAAGCTAAAAAATCACATTTCTGAGGAGGAGACCAAAGAATGTTGTTTGAAAAACATTGTATTTGTTATATTGAAAATGTGCTAGGTGCAGCACAAGTTTCATGCATCCAATTGTATAGACGACTTGATTTAGGTACGTCTTTGCATTCTTGGTGTGAACTGGCATCTGGTTGGATAACGCTAATATTGGTCGACATTTATATGGCTCCGGTAATGTTAGGTTGGGGGTGTGAGGGGCTGTAAGCTAGCAGAAGAGAGAGTAAACAGATAGCTCAGCTATGGATGATGGGAAAGGGGGCCGGGATTGTTCAACGGCAACACTCCCAACTTATAAACCTATAAATCGACTAATTTAAACACCAATTGACGTTCTCAAAAAAAAGTGTGTATTTTATGTTTTATGTTCAATAATACAACTAACACTAGTAAGATTTTTTTTTTTCATTAGCGCTGTTTTATAACTAAAATTGCAGACTTTTTTTTAAAGCAGCATCAGATCTTTTGAGGCACCAGTGATGAAGCTTGGCCCAACAGTAGCTGGGTTGGCTGCAACAGCCTTGCGACCCTGACAGGAATTTAGCGTTTTCTGTAGATGGATAAATGGATGGAGGGCATCACAAAGACTCTGCTGAATACCATCTATCTCTGTGTTCTCTCTAGTTACTCACTGTCTCTGTTCTGTTCAGAGCTTGCATTTCAGCAAAGCTCTACATTTTAGGCTTCTAGAGCCCTGACTCAAACTCTTCATAAGTCCATACCTTAGCCTCGTTCCATAAATATTTTAGGGAGACTTTGAAGTGGGTACTGTCTTAACAGAACTCTTGGAAAAGATCAAACTGAGTGAAACCTGTTCTCTCTTTGTCTGCTCAGGAACCAAAATCAGTTGCAAAATAGACTAAAGGCTTTTGTACGAAGCAAGAAAATGAGATGTAGATCTTGACATTTTGGGCACTTTAGCATTTGACCGCTGCATTTAAAATGGAGAAAGAAATAGTTTTGCATACATCTAAAAGGATATAAATGTCCATGACAAATAAGAAAAGCTCAAATTTAAAAGAAAGCAATACTTTACTCTTTTTATTAGTATATTCTGAATGTGTTACATTTTGTTAAGATTAATGCACTTTCAAATGTTTCAACCCAAGGATGGAAATTTAGTTTGAAGCCACCAAAAAAGTTCTAACTCAGTGAGATGCTGGTTCCATCTGTAGAAAAGTTCCAGCGTAAAATATTAAACTCGTACATCATCTTTTAGAGAAAGGTTGTCACAATCTGAGACATAAGCTGTATGTTCTGTATTTCTACAGGCTGATGCAGTCGGATCGTGATTGCAGCTGCAACAAAAGTGTTGTATTACACTAAATTCGGCTGATAAAAACAGCAGTCTTGACAATACAAATTCATTTAGTTCACAGAACCTTACAAATGCCAATCAGAAGGTCAGATTTTCGATCCATAACTTCCTGAGATGATTCAATAGGCAAGACACTGAACTCTGCGTTTCCCCAAATACAATTTGGAGAAAAACTCCAATGCAATTAGCTTTATTAAATGGTCAACCAAAGTATTTCAATCTAATTTAAAAATGTTCCTAGTGTTTTTTTTAATTATGATTAAAAAAAATCTGTTGTTTTCTTGGATGTCATTTTTGCGGAGCGGCAGTAGTTCATTCGAAATGTAGTTTTAAGTTGTGGGCGGAGCCATTGGTATGGAGTGAGCCTGCCTCTACATCCCACTATCCATTTTTTTCCACGCTTTCCCACTAGCTTACAGCCCCTCACAACCCCAACCTAACAAAGAGATTCATGGATCTATTTGTCTGCAAGTGGATGTATCAGTAAAAGGAGTTTCTGGCATCAGAACTACAAGCTTTTTCCAACTGTATTTTTTGTCTAATTCACAACAATTTTAATAAATTACATTTTAAGCTTAATTAGGCTTCTGCTATGAGTAAATGCCACAAGAACATATATAAAGCACGATTTTCAACATTCATGAAACCAGGCTGTAGTTCATGAACCCATAAGCGTGTTAAACTGACTCCTGTCCCAAATCGGGCATGTCTTGAGGGGGGGCTCAGTGGGAGACTGATGTGGGTGGATGTCTCATGAGGTCACCGCTGTGCCACACGCAACGGCATCTTTGGTTGAACAACTCCACCAGACGAAGCAAAAAGAAAAAAAAAGTGGGCCAGAACCTACAGTGAGAGCGCTGAAGGCAACGAGCATCGAGGGAGAACCAGATTAATAATAAACAGAGGAATTTACAACTCACTCTCAAAAGATTTTATATCAACACACTGCAGGGAGCTGGAGCTTGAACACAGTGACTCGACATTGTTGCAGAGCGGGGACCCTGATGAGCCTTAGATCTGTGGGATGTTGGACTTTGCTGCTTCAAAGATCCTTGATTGGGGTCCTCAGCAGAACCAGTTCAAATCACTGTAATTATTCCTGTCAGCTTTTGTGGAAATAATCACTCTGATTACTGGTCACACTCATTATCACTATCAGTACATTAAATCAGCAGAGTCACGTGGGACATATATATATTTTAATCATTATTAAAGGAGGGGGGCATAATGTCTTTGATCTGGTGGTGGTGGGACACAAATATGCAGACATATACGCCCCCCCCCTTCTCTTCTGGCAGACGTTAAGTGCACTGGTCGCCTACAGGGCGGTGGCTGCGCACGCATGTCCAGAAGCGGGACAGTCTGCGGGGAGATGGGCTCCTGTCATGACTGCAGACAGGGGGGAAAGGGGAAGAGGGGGTGGGGGAGTCACACACGCAAAAATCACACCCAGAAAATGAACTTTGAATGGGATTTAATGCACAGCGGCACTTCCAGGATGTCGCCACGCACAGAACGCTCAGGACAAAAGCTGCACACATGCGCTCATTGTGTCACTTATCTCCACCTTTGCAATTGATAAACAGTTTAATAAAGGATGTTGGGATGGGGGGTGGAGGGGGGGTTGTCAATGACACCTGACCCAGCAAACAACGCGCGCGCCACCAGCTGTAACGCTTATCAGCTGGATGAAAGGAGCACCATCACCCACAGCCTCCAGTTTGCGCTTTTATCTCACAAAGGGGTTAAAGTTGTCCCTAGACAAGGAAAAAAAAAACTTGTGCACCCGCATTCTGCGTTCCGCTGCGCCGCACAATTCAACTTGCACGCATTCCAGCACACTCTGCTGCTCCGCCAGCAGACGGCCGCAAACGCGAGCAGCTGCGTGCGCAAAAAAAAAAAAAAACATCCACGCGCCTCCGCGTCAAACTTAGAGATGACAAACCACCTTTCACACTTCACACAGCCGCCAACACCATCCCTCTGCGCGCGCGCACACGCACACACCACGCCCGTCTGTACGGCAGCAGCATCCCAGTCTCACCTTTGAAAACGCCGGGACACAGGCTGCAGAGGATGAAGATCAGGTGCTGCTGGACAATCATCTTCTCCTTCACAACGCTCCGCCAACACTCCACTCGGGCTCTCCTTCTGTCTCTCTGCTCTGCTGTCTCACAGGACGGACCTATCCGGCTTAAACGGCGCAGTTTGTGGCTGACCGGAGTTGCATTGATGAACTCTGGCTGCTGTCTGAGGAGTCCCAGTGTTTCTGTGCGCAGTGAGAAGGGGGGACTGTGATCACTGTGGTGAGGCAGGACGGCGGGGATGCTCGTCGGCAAAGTGCAGCCACTGCTTCTCTTTATTGCCTTTCACTTTGACTCGCTGCAGAGAGCAAGAGTCCCGCCCACGCTTTTTGACTAATGAAGACGCTTCACCAATGGCAAACAACGAGCAACACTTCTGATCTATGGTAAACATTTACACTGTCTGCACTCCTACTTTTACACATCCATTTACAGAAATCAAAACCAGCATGAATCTGGTTTATGATCAGGACAGTCAGACAAAGGCAACATCACTCAGTTAGATCTCTGTCATAGAATAGAATAGAATAGAATAGAATAGAATAGAATAGAATAGAATAGAATAGAATAGAATAGAATAGAATAGAATAGAGTGCACACATACAGGTCAAGCCTGACTGCTGAGCAGCCCAACTTTTTGAAGCCCTCCCATTAGCATGTAGATGGGTTACAAGAGGAGCGTAAGGTCATTGGTGAAAAACAAAAGAGTATACCTCGACTCTACATTTACATTGGACACAATTAACTAGATTAACAGCCTGATAAGAATAAAAATGCATCATGTAAACAAGCCACAGAATAAATCAACTTAAACTTTAAATAACTTTCAATATTTTACTCTCCATAAAAATATATTTTGTCAAAATTATACAAGTTAGAAATAAACGCAAGATAACATCGGGCCATCAATAACATTAGAAAAAAATCTGGAGCCGGACGCATGTGATCTAAAGTAAGATAAAAGAAGCAGAAGTAAACGTGAGGCGCTTTCCCCTTGGACATATTTTAAGGAGCACGCAAACATAGCTGATGGCGTCACACGACCGGGGCGACTTCTGTGTCGACGGCCAATTGGCTTTAGATAAAAGTCATGCTGTGTGCAAGTTCTACCAGAGCAAAATTAAAGGGAACACAACAAATTTGGTAAAGCTTGGAAACCTCTTTCTCTTGCTGGGGTGAGTGTGGCTTCAACAATTATCTTTCAACGGTCAAAAAACACATATAAAGAAACTACCACCGTCATCAAAAAAGGCTGAGCAAATCACAAAGTCAGTCAGAGCTTTTATCACAAATGACTTGAGATCATATTCTGAGGTGGAGAATAAGGGCTTCCAAATGTTGTTCTTATGTTAGACCCGAGATACAACATCCCTTCCTGTCGCTTATTCACCAACACAGTCAACCCAGCACTACATACTGAGATCAAAGCTGAAGTCACAGTAGATGTAAGTGATTTCTGTTGTTTTTTTTTTTTGTCTTTTTTGTCAGTTGTTTGTATTCCAGTGCATATATATGTATTTTTGTATGTTCTTGAAGAAAATATGCATAGGTCAAAACTGATCATAACACAGTAGAAGTTTCTAGAGTTAAAAATGTCAAAATTGAAATATAGATCAAATTAGTTTCAGAAAAACCCTTCAGAAAAATCAAGTAACACAATAACCTTTGGTTTATTTATATGATTCTCTTGAGGTTATTTTTTTTGTTGAAATTTAGAGGCATACCTATTTTTTTAAAGGCCTAGAGACACACAGAAAAAATAAAATAAAAACAACATTTGAATGGATAAGGAAACCTAACAAGATAACAAAAAAATTGGATGATAGATTTTTGTTTTTAGTGTATTTTAAAGCTGATTTAAGATGGGTCAAAACTGACCCGTTAACATATTGGATGGTAACAGAAAGCTAACACAAGAAGGTTAAACAACCTTATATTAGTATTTCTTAGTCTTTGTCAATAATATTACCAGTATTGACTCAAAATTTGGGGGTTAAAGCTTTTTAACCCACCCCACCCCCCGTAGCTCCGCCCTGAATTTAATACATCTTGTGTTCATGATTGGTTCCTCATTTTTTCATTTGTAACCATGTCTATGTATTTTAAAATGTTGTAAACAGTTTGAAATTTAAGCATACCACAACAAAAGTTGTTTTGTTTTGTCTTTATTTTTATTTTATTTTTTTACTGTATACTCTTTTAAATAATTTAAAAGTAATTTAAGATAAAATTTTACCCATTGTAATCTTTAAAAAAAAAGCCTCACAGCACTAAATTTGAGATCATTTTGCTTTACCATTATCTGACGTTCTGCAGTAACTTTTTTTAAATTCACAGAATTGTAATCCATATTCTGTAATGTTCAATTAAAAAAAAGTTTTTAGTGGAAATGCAAAGCAACCCTAAAAAAGCAGCATCCAAGCACACACAGTGGGAAAGTTCTTCATTTTTCTGCTGAAAATAAAGGAAAACAAATACCCCGCATTAGTGGCAAAAATACTGTGCAAAAAACATGAGTGCAAATGAGAGGCAAAAAGAGTGTGATTATTTGTGCTTAAATATGGTGAAGTCCAAAAAGCTGCGTCCTTAGAGGACTTGTAAATGCAGGGAAAACCTCTCCACTCGGATGGGTTTGGTGCAGTTGGCTTCATCAACATGCAAGAGAAGGAAGCCAAAGTACAAAACAGAGCGTACGCCTGAGTTTAGATACTTTGATGAAATCCCAGATGTCGCTCTATAGTAGAACACAAGTAAATTTACTTATGCTCTGTTTATGTCTGCAATAAAATTAGAAATGGGAGGCAGGAAAAAGGAACCAGAGAGGCAGCTAGATGTTGACAAAGTCCTTTTGGAAACTCAAGTTAAACAAAAATGAATGAAGATTGTTCCAGCATGAAATCTGAAACAAGCTAAATGTAATGGAAGAACATAAAAAAAAATATCTGGAGAAAAATGATCATGAACAATAAAGGAACATTAAACTTAAATTTATATCTAACTGAAACTCAATGTGACAGACAAGTAAATGTAAAACAAATTCTACAAAATAAAACACTAAATCCTCTAATCAGGTACTCAAACTATTGTATAAAACACGGGAAACAACATGATTTAATTGAAATTAAAAATATGACAGATGGCTTCATGTTTGATATGCCACCTAAGTTTTCTATTTTTCTCGCTGAACGTTTAAAATTGGATTTAATTCTATTTGTTATTGAACAAAACAGATTTTAAAAATGTCATACATAGTTTATATAAACAGTAATTTATTAGATAGATTCAGCCTACTTTTAGTGTAGAAAATAAACTAACACTTTAGTAAAAAGCACCTATGTATCTATCTCAGCTTTAAAAAATCTTTTATTTAATTCACTGACTGAATCCTGCACGTTTTAACCAAAATGTTTTTATCTGTGTATATTTTCCAGTATTATTTCTAACTAAATAGTTTTTTCTTGATGTAAATTGTTCTGTTATATTCTGATGTGCTTTTGTATTTCTCCACTTTCCAGGTTGTTATTGTAAATAAAAACATGTTTTTAAATGCTCACCAGGTTAAATAAAGATTAATTAAAAAATAAAAATAAAAAAGTTAAATTTTCAGATTTTATTGTTTGGTTTCTATAAATCAATTAATCAGTGAAAGGTAAATTCAAGTGTTCCATTTAAGTTAATGAGTTTATATATATACACAATTAGAGAAATAAATCAATAATGACATCTTTTTTTATTACCCAGCATGCACTTGTTAAGTAATTTCATGTTCATTTTGGAGCCTTATGAATGTTTTGTCGCATTCATATTTTCTGGTCATTGATTTTAAGAAAATAAAGGAGTTATTAAAGTCTATGCTTAAAGTCGTTGGTTGTCATTATGGTGAATTATCTCAACCAAATGAAGATCAATTCTTTCATACGCAAAAAAAGAAAACACAACAAAGACTTCCAAAACTCTTTGAGAGCTGCAAGAACTCCAGCCTACAGAGTTTTGCTTTGAAATTGAAATCAGAATTCCTGTTGACAGCGTCTGAAGGGCATCGTGCTGAAAGGCCATTGCCCTTTCCTAATAAAGAATCATCAAAAGACAAACCTAATCCTCTTTTTGTCCCTTTGGCTAGTCATTGTATCTCATGGTTTCTATTTCTTGAGATAAATAACCAGCAAATCAATGTTAATTGATTGGAATGTTCAAATAACTTAAGTCAAATCTTCTTTGACTGTAATAATGGCCGTGATTACCTGTAATTTCTGAGGAGTGAAAGTCTTTTAAAACTTTATTAAGACTATCAGGATGAAGAATTTCCCAGAATGCCTTTTCTTTGATCAGCAGTTTGCAACAAAATACAACTTTAGCTTAAGATTCTCAGAAGAAAATGCAGATGAACTTCCAGGACTCAGAAAGTTGTAAATTTGGATATTTGTCGATTCAAACTTAAACGTTGATGTGCTGCAAATCTTGTGAATCTTGGTGAAGGCTTTTTCTTTCACAGTAATATTCCAATAGATGAAAGACTTGGTGTCATAGAATTTGAGAGGGACCTGGCTACAGGCACGAGGATGCCTGACATTATCGTCCAAAAGTGAAAACTTACCCTAAAACTAACCAACACTGTAAAAAAAACTTCTACAAAAGCTTAAAAAACCTATAACTTTAAGGGTCACCATTAAATATGAAGCTTATTTCTAGCGATATGCAGGAACTTCTAGTCAAGAACTTCTTGATGTCTGCAACTGCAGCAAGGTCCTCTTGGATTATTCTGGCCGGGCACAAACCGTAATTATTAATTTCTCCTCCATGATCAATTTTCAAACATTAAAAAGGACGCCATTCATACGTCATGACCAAATCCAAGCCCCTGATTGGTCAAAGTTCAATCTGGTTTAACTTTCTACATTAATTTCAGTTTTCTGCCTTATGTACGAAGAGCCTGAAACTTGCATAGCGACACATGAATGTGAGAGTTTTGTATGTGGAGACCCGAAACGCGCATTTACTCCAGTTAACTTCATTCACTTCCACTTTTCATTGGAAGTGGTCACTTGAATGTGCATTGCAAAGGGTAGTCTCCATTCAGGCTCACATGTCTTGGTTAGTATGGAGGAAGATCTCCATCAAAAACAGGAATGTCACTTAGAAGGCAGTCCCTGTTATCTTTGTGAACAAGAGTTCCTATTGGATATTGTAGTTCATACCTTGTGTTTTCATATGCTTTTTGGCAAGATGGTGGAGTGGTTTTTTTCTTGAAACTGAGAAGTAGTGGGTGGGAAAACCAAACAATATGACAGTGGGAATGTTCCCCCAACAACTTGACACTCAGCATTAAGAACTGAACCAGGAGCTAAACCATCAAATGGTTCTTGAGATTAGCTATGATTCAACTCACTTCTCTCAGGAGACGGCCCATTCTAGAGGACAAACACTGGTGTGACAGCCAATAGGACAGTGACTTTTGATTGTTGAGCTGTACACAGAGAGTGGGGGCTCTAGTGGATGGAAATAAACACCTCACCAAAATTGTAGCACCCAGAAATACTTCAATGTAAGGGTGCTTTAAAAGTTAAACCAGTTAAACTTTGACCAGTCAGGGACTTGGTTTTAGTGGTGACATTTATGGGATTATTTTCAGAAGAGTTTGAAAACTAATCATCAAGGAGAAATTAGCAATTGCGGTTTGCGCCTGACTAAATTTATTTGATACCAAATCAGTCATACATCGTGACATAGCTGTGAAACAAAAAGAAAGAAAGATTTAGATCACTTTGACATTTCACACCCAGTGTCTTCCAAATTTGAGTACATGCGCTAGTATCAGGTAGTGAGAGTCCAGTGTAAACATAAATGATAAAAGCACGTTCAAGAACCGACATTCAGTGAACATACATCCCATCACCAGTGTGTAGCATCAGTTCTCCTCTCTGAGGTAGACAAACCAGCTTAGATTTGATTCTTGCAGTGGAAGATGTATGGAGAGAAAATAGACTCACTCCGTTTTGTGGGTGCGTATGCTTGATTTGTGCGTAAATTAGGATTTGTACGTGCATAATTCTTGATTTGTAACTGATATAATACATTTTGTGCATAAGTAAAAAAATACAAATTTTAAGAAAATACAATTTACAAATGCACAAATTAAAATAATAATATAATATTTTGAAACTTTGAAATTTTTAAACTTTGACATTTTCCCACATTCTTAAAAGGATATTCCCGATAATAATTATTAAAAAAAAAAGGTCTAAATAACCGTTTAAAACACTTATCCTTTTAAGAATAAAAGTATTTTCCGGAAATTTCTTTCTCCCCTGAAAGCACCTCCGACACGGGGCTCTGTCCCGAGCGCTAGTCACAAGAGCTATAAGATACCGTTGAGGTACTTAGTGATCTACTCATTAAATCGAATGTGTTTTATTATCTTATCCATGTAAAAGATGTAAAAATATTCAAAGTTTTTTCTAAGTCAAACAAAAATAGTGAAATATTGTCTCTGGAAGAATCTTGGGATATATCGTGATACATATTGTGTTGTGAGACATGTATCGCGATATCATTTCGCTAGATTCTTGCCAATACACAGCCCAAAGATTTACTGCTCTGAACTTTTTCTGGTTGAGTTTTAATAAGGAACTTTGGAAGTGCTTTTTTCTACACTTTCTAAATTTGGAAACAAATGGAATTTCAAAAGTAATTTTCCACGTATTTGACACTGTCAGTCTTTGATATAGTTTGATTATGTTGTCTAAGTAATAGTGAGCAAATTATTTATTCTCACAATGTTCCACAAGTAAATTATCAAAATGAAGTGTCTTTGACAGTGTAAAATAGCATTGAATAGCTTTTTCTTTTATCATAATCAATGCTTGGGGCACAGGAAAAACTTCAAAAACGAAATAAGAAGAAAACAGGGAATCAAAGAAAAAGCACTTCCCTGAATGATTCTTACATCTGATCAATTAGGTCATAAAAAATCCCCCTAATTCCTAAAAGATTCTGGATTTAAGTGTAGTAACTGGTTTATTTTTCTTTCACACTTCTGTTTACACTTGTTCATGGCAGAACTACACCTTCATGTTGGTTGTTTAACAACCAAGAAAACAAACAAAGGGTTGTTTGGGAGTAAATCATGTTTCTACAAAAAAGAAGAACTGAAGACAATTCTGTAAGGACTGTTTATTTATGTATTTGGTAACAAAAGCATGAAATTGATTTCTCAATGAAAACTCTAGAAACTCCTGTTAACCTGCACAAACTATGTTTTTTTTCAGCATATCAAACCCAACAACAACAACAAAAGTCGAGCTTAGGCTTTTTTGGCAAATCTAAAGATCTACACCAGAGCCAGGAGCTGGCATACAAGCCCAAAGTAAATCCAAAAATGTCTAAAATAACCATCGCTGCAAACATCAACACTTTACCTAGAAAACATTTGCAGCTTTTCCCTCCATGTTTTTCAAAAGGCAGTGAACAGACGCACAAAGAGAAAGAGCCGCTCACGTTCCTCATAAAGGCAGTTGCTTTTTCAACGGTTGTGACCTGGCATCTAGGTGCATGTCAGAAATGAGTGCACAAGCAATGGGAGGTTAATGGGCTGCTGGACATCCCTCTTCCTTCAAAGGTTCCCAGGAGGAACAGAGAAATGAGTGTGACCATCCCTAAAGACAGAGGTGAGGCGGGGAGTGGATAGCAGCTCCAGCCAGGGATCATTTTCTAAGCTGATCGTAAGGATTTTACACATGGTTTAACATTCTGCTGGGTGAATTTGGTTCAATTTTACACAGTGGCCTTCAATGCCACTCCCACTTCAAATCAAATTGCTGACTTGGCCAAGCTACCTGAGGACAGGTTTAGTCCTAAAACACCCTTGGATTCTACTAATATGGGATAAAATTGTAATTCTATCGTTTAAAAACACTCATCCTAACACATTTTTAGATGGATCACCAAATATCAGAATAAAAAGAGAGGGATAAATGAATGGAAGCAGTGTTTTTTTGCATGTTGTGATCAATTATGCTTTTAATCAAAACGGGTCGAAGAGGAACTTCTTACTTAGATGGGCTGTTTTTCACTGAGGGATGCTGATGCTGCGATTCAGCCTTTTAACTTGGAACCATGTATGCACATCTCTAACCCCAGTGGAGCCATTGATGCCTTTCTGAACTGTAAACCTTGAAGGACTGAGTGCTCTTGTGTGACATACATTCTCTTTACAACTCACTTATAATTCGGAGCAGAACTATACAAAGCCAATTACCATGAGGATGAGGGTAAAGAATCAATCCCATGTGTCCTGAAGGTCAGATTCTCGTCATTTCATTAGATCTTTGTGAGTAGAATTCTACTCATGCACCTTTTTAACAGCGAGAATTTATTGACCATGTGGGTTCAGCAAAAAAAAAAAAAAAAAAAAAAAAAGCTGGGGGTGCTGACACAGATCTCTAATGCAGAGGAGCTCATTCCCCTTTGCATTTATCTCTGGGGCATTATATTGCATTCCATTCTGTACTTTGTATAATTTAAAATCCCCAGTTGTGTGCAATGCCAGATTTAACAAGGTCACCAGACACACTTCTCGACTACCTGTTATGGCATATAAAAAAGATCTGAGTTATTCTACTTCTGGTCTGCAAAGTGCAAAGAAAAGAATCCAAACAAAGCAAAGGCAAAGTCAAGGCTGAGGCGACTTTTATTATGCATTAACTCACCACTGATAGCTCTCATCCCTCCTTCCTGATCAAAGCGCAGCAATTTCACTGCCCAGTCCATTCCAGGGTGGACATGAATGACAGAATCAACAGAATGCTTCACATAAACAATGAACCACTAAACACTGGATAAGGACGTGGATTGATTATAAATGTCTCCTAAGCAATTTATACTATAATACACAAAAAGCCAGATAAACAATTGAAGTTTTTGTTTGGCTTCTTTTTTTTTTAATGAAATTTCATCATCCAGTGAGTCAGACACACATATGCTTTTCTCTCATCAGCGATCCATTGGGAAATAACAGCTGCTTTCTCACGCTTTGTAACATCTCAAATTGAACACTGTGCTAAGTGTTAAATTCTCCACTTTTTTCATACCCTAGGAGCAATATTTGTTATGGATGGTGAGTGGAAATACAATTCTCTCCGTTTATTGCTTTATTCAAGTGACACTGCAAGTCAGCACTATATGAAAATGTCTTTATATATGTGGTTAAGTCAGAAGTGATCACTTAAAGGCATTGTGTGGAGATGTAAACCGTGTTGGGGTTGCTGTTTTTCCAATAAAATACTAAGTGTGTTTGTCTAATTTAATCACCCATCTAATGTAATAAATGGGCTTGAAGTCATAAGTGAACCAAAATCAATGCAGTTATGTGCAGCTGAGACACAGTTGGATAAAGAGAGTCTCAGGAATCAAATCACTTTCAAAGTAAAATATTTGTTTATAAGAACCCTGGATATTAGCCTACAAAACAATCTTTATTTGGATATTTTATGAAACACTAATGTACTGGTTTAGTTGTAGTAGAAAATGACATTTTACAAAAAAAAAAAAATTATGTGTAGTTTTAAAACACAATTGAATGTCTCCATCAGTATATGCAGTACTGCGTGATTGGTGTTTTGTGTGCTATTTTCACATCTAATGCTATGTACACACTGGGTTTGTGATGCTGGTCGCGGGTTCTTTAAAGTGCTTTTAGCACACGGTGTTCACTACGGCTGGGAATCACTAGGTACCTCACGATACAATGTGATACGCAATACATGGCTCACGATATTGATGATATCGCAATACTGCGATAATTGGTAAAATCGTCTCTAATAACTCACATTATATACTGTAGAAGAACACATATTTTTTTGGAAAATATATCCCCATTTATTTTATTATTATTTCTCTGAAAAAAACAGACTTAGAAATGTATGTAGCAATACATGATGCTACATTGTGAACGTAGCATCAGACCAACAAGAGGTCTAAAAAAGAAGAAAAGTTGATTTTCATTGTGCAAATTTTGAGCCATGAACAGGAAACTGCTTTTTTGTTGATAAACTTACACACTTCTTTATGTTTTTATGTCAAGTTTGTCTTTTTTTTTCTTTTTTTGGTTACACAGAGAGATTATAGATGATAAAAGACATATCCATCCATTTCCTACCACTTATGTGGAGCTGGGTTGTGGGGGCAGCAGTCTGTAAGCAAAGGTCCCGTTACGTACCTCAAATTTCCTCTAGTTCTGCCAAAAGGGACCCTAACGTGCACTTAGGCCAGCCAAGAATCGCAGTTTAGTGCTTGCTTGGTCTTCCCCAGAGTCTTCTCTTAGTGGCACATGCCCGGAATCCCTTACCAAGGAGGTCAGAGATGCCCTAACCCTGTCATTGGGATTCTAGCTTTATGGAGCAGCACTACTCTACTTCCAGGGTGACCAAGGTCTGCATACTATTTTTAAGGAAGAATCCAACCTCCCTGCTGTAGAAACTCTTTTCAGCTGCTCATAACTGGGATCTTATCCTTTTGGTCAGGAGTCTTACCCTCTTAAGCTACACCAGTCTTAGCAACTGGTGTTCCAGTTAACACTTTCAAGGAAGTCTATGTAAACGCCCAAAAAGTTTCAAAAACCCTCACGTCCTTCACCGCTACACAATTTTTAAGTCTGTTCTTGGGTTCCAAGTACGGCTGGGCAATACTGAGCATTTGGGCATCAATCCAATACGATCCTCATTGAACTCACGGTGAAATTTCAACCAGTTGAACTTTCGACTGCTTGAACACCAAACAGCTGAGAGTCGGAGAGTCGGATTTGGTAGTGACTCCTGGATAGCGTCCGTTTCAAAACAGGAAACTGCCAACTAGTTGAAAAGTGATCATGAAGGAGAAATGAATAACTGTGGTTTGTGCCTGGCTGGAATTATATGACACCAAGGCTTTCAGATAAAGAAAACAACTGGTGAAAGATTTGCATCACATCAAATCTTTGCATCGAGCCTCTTCCAACTGTAGGTGGCAGACATGTACTAGTAAAGACTAGAAAAACAAAAGAAGAAGAAGCCCGTCTATGCTGTATTTTAGCTTGTCTGAACACACTGTGCTCAAACTGGGCTCATGAAACCCTCTTCTTGAGTGTGCAACACATGCCTGGCATGTATGTAGCATCAGTGGTGACATTCCATATCCCAATAGAGTTCACCTGAATGACCGGAGGGAACCGCTCTTGACTGCCTGCCAAATTAAAATGCAACAGTCCCTTATGGTCCTTCCTGTTGGTAGTGCGTCTACAGGAAGACGATTATAAGTCGTTTCTTTGGGTTGCCACGTAACGTTAAAGAGAAAAAATAGACAAAACACAAAGCTGCAATGATAATCAACAACTATGTCAAGATTTTCAATACCTGTTCCAACACAACAACACTAGAGACTTCTCAGTTATTACTGGGTGTAGTTAAGTAAAATAGATCATTATTTTGTCTTTTGTAGCCCAAAGAAGCAAATAAAGATTCACACTTCTATTCTTTTACATGTTAACTCTTGTAAAATGTATTTTTTTTTTTTTTTGGTACAAAGCATTAAAAGAGATTTTAAAAAAAGGAAATGAGTGTTCAGACATTCGTTAATTTACCACAAATCCATGTGATTAGAAGTTTTTAGGTACTAAGCCATAAAACTTCTTCACATCCTGAAGTTACAATGTTTTCTCTGTCTGAACTAGTTCTTTATGGTTTTGGAATTTGATTTAAGATCACTAAAGTGAGATGAAATCCAAAGCTGAGCTGTAAAAAAATAAAGACAGTCTTCTGGTTCATTTTGTCTTTTGTTCAGAAGTGTTTCAAAATACAGCGGTCATCCTCACACCGTTGGGATTCGGAGCATTTCAGCTTTCAGCACCAACATTTTTTTTCCTTGTTATAGCAGCTAATGGAGGCTTTATGTAACACTGCAGCACTCCAGTTTTGGAAAAGTTACCACCAGTACTGATATTATTGTTTTAAATGACCATCAAAACATAAAATTGACCTTACTTTTGAATTTTCCAAGCATCTATCGTGCTTTGTAAGTTTCAATCTGTAATAAAATGGGTAAATCTCTTCACATTATGGTAAAGTGGCTTCAGTAAAGAAGATTAAAGATAAAAAGGAGTAAAAATGTACAGAAAGTGAACTAAAAGAAGATAAACAAAGAGTAAGGACAACAAAAATGAAATACTAAAAGAAACATGTTGACACAAAGGATCAAGTTGTGAACTACCAGAAGCTCGGCTTCAGAGATTCACATCAATGCTATTTTGAAAAAGGAAGCTAGATAATAAATATAAAAAGGGAAAAATCAAAATTTTTAGATCTGATTTTCTTAATTAAATTCGTTATACAGTAAAATGTTCCTCGCCCCGTTTTTGCTGTGAACGTTACACTACAATCCATCTTTTAAATGTTACCAAAACTGTCACTGTCATATGTTTGTGCTGTCAGACATGGATGACTCCACCTTCATCTTTGGGCCCGGGCAGATGTGTGGTAATTAGTGTATCATTAGTGCACAGCTTCAGAGCGAAGAGCTATAATAACTTAATCAATAGTGGCCTTTTGTCTTAACTTCACAGGGAAAGGATGTTTTCAAGGGTACAATCCGTTCCTGTGGGAGCCACAGTCAAACTCTGCTCTCCATCGCTCCATCCGTGGATATACTAACAAAGCCGGGTGCCCTATGCAGAGTGCAGAGCTTTCTCACATCCGTGATCGCCCACAGCAGCTGGTGTTCTCACAGACCACTGCATGGAAAATGGGACGATTTCAGGATTTAGCTGCCCGTGGTGGATTCCTCACTCTGCAATTATCAGGGCCAGAATCACTTTGTTATGGCAATGCACAAGATTAACACTGAGGTTCTGAGTTCTGCCTGTGCTGTGTTAACATCAATATTGCAACCTTTGTTGTCATAATGTTACGTAAAGAAGAAAAAAAGGAAGGAGTTTTTTGTATTGAACTGGAAATAACCGCTCTGATGATGAGGGTCGGAAATCACAACAACTTGTTTTAGTCTCTGCGTCAATGCTGCATAATAACCAAGGAAAGTCAAGGGTGGAGTGGTTTTAATATTGTGCAAAACAATAAGAAACTTGCTGTAGTATGACATCAAAATGATCGAAAATCCATTCAAATTGATGTTTTTAACATGTGCTTATGGCATTTTTCTCATCATGGAAAACATAAATGAAGAAACTAATCTAAAAATAGAATTTTTGCGTATTTTTTTTATTCAAATTGTGAATCAGGAGCAGGCAAAAAAGACCTTTGGAAAAATTGTTACATAGTACGGCAAGCCACAAGCTCCCTGCTCCACTCCATTCTGATGTATCCAATTCTAGACGACTAGATGCATGTAGGTCTTTGTTTTCTGTGGCGTCAAATTGGGGCTGGGCGATGAAACGATAATGATATCTATCGGGATAGAACTTTTTCTCGATGGGTAGAATGAGTATACCGCAACAGACTTTTATTTTGAAGGGTCAAACATCCCAATGGTCACTTCCGCTAATCCATTCTGTGTAACATTTAGCTTCAGGTGATGATTTACAATCCTTTAGAGCTGCGGTCAAATGAGACGATTTTCACATTTACGTGGTCACATCGAGAAGGTCCGTGGAGTCTGGTGGAGTTTTTCTGTTTTTAGGCCCTGCTGTGAAACTCACACAAAAAACTCAGTGACGGCTTATTTGACCATAGATATGCGAACGGCGGCTCATTTGACTGCAGTCAAAGGGAAGATGCCATCTTGTCTTCTCCGACACCTGAACTAGAAATGCTAGCCGCTCCAGATGAGGTTTGCGCATGTGCAGACGCTCTAATGACATCCTAACAGTTCATTATTTCAAACGGAGCGTTTCTGTGACAGTTTGATTGACAGCGATTTAAAAGGAGAAATACTCGAAATGATTTCTTAATACATTTGTTCTCTTTCATAAGAAAAATGCCACACATATATGTTAAAAACTCAAAAAAGGTTGACTTTAAGGACACAGACATACAAGAGTTTGTGGTGAAAGAATTGCGCGTGGAACATTTATTGCACACAGTTTGATACACGCTCGTGAGGGCGGTCTGTCGTAAATTTGATACCATAGTTTTCCACATTCAAGCTGGTATCTGGCTCAAAACTGCACAACTGGAAAGCTTCAATATTTGTTCTAATATTTGGTCCAATTTTTGTTGCACCGGTAATGTTGGGGTTGTAAGGGGCTGTAAGTTAGCGGGAGAACATGTTAAAAAAAAAAAAAAAATGAAGGTGATTTGGGGTAAAAACAGCATAATCATAATTAAAAGACCACTAGGAATGCTTTAAAAATAAATAAAAAAATGACTGGAGTAGGACTTTACGGTTGAAAATTAAGGAGAAAAGAAGACTGACATCTGTCAGGAAGAAGAAGTACAGATCTATGGAGGTAATACAGAGCTTGTTTGTGCAATCTCAGATGTTAACCAAAAGTTTTGATAACTTGGAAAGGCGTGTTATACACAAACCCATGATGCCAGTGTCTCAAAGCTCATCAGCAATCTCAGCACCTCCTTTGCTTATCTTTGCATAACTACACATCCTGGTCATGTTTCTTTTCTCCTCCTGACCATCTGTTCCCTGCTGCCAATCTTCTGAATGTGCCAGCTTCTGCCTCTACATCCTCTCCCTACTGAGTGAATCTTTGTATTGATATCATATTCTCCCTCTCCACTTCCTTCTGTTTCTGTCACCATTCTTTTTTGGATTTTACTCTCGCCCTCTCCTCCACAAACACACACATATGCACATAAGTAGACACACAGCGTCTGAAATGTAACAGACTGCAAGTCCTTAAAAGTTTGGCTGCATATAAACAGTTTTAAATTGCTCTCCACTTCCTCAACTTATAATAAAATGCCATTGTTTGGACTTGGATTAACAACAACAACACAATTATTTTGAAGAACTGTCACAAGCATTTATATCTATAGGAAAAACAGCAGATTTGTGAATGCCTTTGATGATTGCATCGCTTTCTATCATTTTTGACATTAAAATGCACGTTACAAAGGGCGTTGACACAAAAAGCCAATAAATTCTACTTTGAACAAAAGTTTTTGTCCATCTTACTATCGATTATAAAAGTGTTACCAGTCGGCTTTTATTATGATTTTGCTGAATTTACCCAAGAAAACCACAAAAACTGTCGCTTTTTAGGACATTGTTTCTACAGGGCAGCAGTTGTGAGCTAAGTTGCCGGCGGAACTGTTGGTAGGGTGTAAGCCCGCCTCCAATTCCCATCATCCACACGTCTACATGTCTGGGTTTATGAGATCATTCGGAGATTCTGGGAGCTAGTAAGTACTAACTTCGGGGGCTGCGTTTTCCATGACAGCCACTTCCACTGTGTTTCTGTGTCTCTGTGACTGAGTTTAAGGCTCAATATCTCCCATTAAACCGAGAGCGGAAAAATGAAAACAAAAATATAATTAGAGGACCTTTTTTTAAATTATTATTGGCTCAATTAAAATATGAAAAATATCACAAAGTTTAGGAGGCCTGAGCCGGCGGCCTCCAGGCACCGCAGTGGCTCTCTGTCTGGCGGCATATCGAACAAGCGAGGTCTGCTTTCTCTCGAGAGGCTAGTTGTAGCTAGACAGCCACCGCGGGAGAAGGCTGTCAAACTCCCGCCTTTGCCCAAGAGTAGCCAGGAAGAGCTCTGGTAACCCCACGACCACAGAGGGTTAAGAAAATAAATGGAGGCTCAGGACAAAAACACTGGCATTGGATTAGTATTCTACCTGCTGATCGAGTCACTGAAAACGTCACGCGTCCAAAGCTGAGTTCCTGATTGGCAGATGCTCCACCGCAACCTGCCAAAATTTAGATATTTGCACCACGCCGCTCAAGTCTTGCTGCTGGCAGACCGCCGCTCCATAGGACTTCAGATTGCCTAAATTCACGTCTGTGCCATTGACTTAACATTGAGACTGTTCCGCCTCTGCCACACCAATCGCGTTCAGTGTGAACGCATCGTAACATTACAGGTGCGACAGAAATAGTTAGCACTTTTGGAGTTATCCATCCGTCCAGGTTAAGCCAGACGCCAGCTCAGAAGAGGAAAATGTAGACCAGGGATTGGCAACTCCAGGCCTCGAGGGCCACATGTTGTCCAACAAACCCTGCTCTGACATGTTTTAATTGGCTGGACACACCTGAACCAGGTAATCAGTCATGAGTAAGTCTTGGATATCTGGAGATCATGCAGACACTGTGGACCTCGAGGCCTGGAGTTACCCATTCCTAAAGTTGACGTACATAGATCTAATCGTCTACAAGTGAATTCATCAGAATGGAGTGGAGCAGGGAGCTTTTAGCTTGCCGTTGTAGGTTCAATGCCACATCTACAAGCTTTTTACATCAGTATTTTTTGTCTCCTCTTGAATTACAATATTTTGACATTTTCAGTTTTAGGCCTAATTTTCTTTAAATATGTTCTCCATCAAGATAAAAATGCCATGAGAACATGTTAAAAACATCAAAAATACAGATTTTCGTTGGACTGGGTGTTTAATTGTTTTTTTAAATAATTTTCAAATCTACTTCTGTAAATCAATCACGGATGGACATTGCTGAACAAATCTTGTTTTCATCTTTACCGGGCATGGAAGGGAAGATTGCATGTTGTCCGATTCGAAACATGACCTCATTTCCACCTGCAGCACAACAGCGTACCTGTTCCTCGACGGGCCTCTGCACTCGCCGCTTCCTGCATGAGCCAACGGCTGGCGTCCACTCAAGTGTGTTAAGAACTCTGCTGCACGCCTCGGGCTTTACAGGAATGACTAATACACTCTCCAAACCGCTGAAAGACGGCTGTAAAACATCTCCAGTCAAACGGTGATGTGGGTTGGCGTGGTTACATGCCTCCATCGATGCATTTAACAGAGGCTGTAACCTGCTCACCGATGGTGCTTGGAAAGTTATCACTTAAAAAAAAAAGTTTTTTTTTCTTAATAAAAAAACATCAGACCTTTTTTGTAGCTACCACCAAGGAAAAAATCTGAAAAACTTTCCAAAGTCTTGTTTTGGAGAAAAAGTGGAATTCCATTACTGCATAATGCACAACTGATACATAATTCATGCAGAAATAAAAATTTAATCAAGAAAACATGATGACTGAGGTACACGCAATTACAAGCTTTGCTCACATCAAAGTGAAATAAACTGATATAAATAAGTAATGGTATGTAAGGAAGCACATTCAAGCTAATAGATGCTCCACAAAAATCCAAACTTTCATGATGATGTTTTCTTACAGGCTAACTGCCTCACCAACAGATTAAAACAGGGAGCTGCTGTTCAAATATAATCTTGGTTTGAAGACTGAATCTTTATCAGACAGTAAAAATGAGAAATTATTTGCTTTTTGTGCTTTTTACATACATAAAATCTGTCAGTCTTTGTAGGTTCTGAATGCAGTTAATGCCAGAAGGAAGAGAAGAAGCTTGACCACTGAAAACATTTCAGATATGTTTCTGTCACACAGATGTCAATATGAGTTTTTATGGGTTAAAATTGCATTTCTGAGTATTTCTTTCTACAAATCAATGTTAATCGGGAACAAATGAAGAAATTTCATTGAAAAAAGCCTGTAGCTGGGCTACAAGCTTCCTGTTCAGATCTAATGCATCCACTTGTAGATGACTAGTTCCATGTGCGTCTTTGTTTTTCTCGTCTGAGCTGGTACCTGACTCAAAATTGTACGTCTATAGCGCTAATACTGATCAATTTTTTTTTTGTTGCACCAATGATAGTAGGTTGGGGTGTGAGGGTCTGTAAGCTAGCAGCAGATAATGTAAACAGATGGATGATGGGAAGGGAGGAACGTTTATTCCGCACCAACATTCCATCCATCTTCCTGACCGCTGCTTCCCTTTCGGGGTCGCGGGGGTGCCGGAGCCTATCCCGGCTGCTGATGGGCGAAGGCGGGGTACACCCTGGACAGGTCGCCAGTCTGTCGCAGGGCCTCAATCACACACCCATTCACTCTCACAGTCACACCTAGGGGCAATTTAGAGTCACCAATTAACCTATGAAGCATGTTTTTGGACGGTGGGAGGAAGCCAGAGTCCCCGGTGAAAACCCACGCATGCACGGGGAGAACATGCAAACTCCACACAGAAAGGTCCCAGCCGGGAGTCGAACCGGGGCCTTCTCGCTGTGAGGCAAGAGCGCTAACCACTGCGCCACCGTGCAGCCCTCCGCACCAACATTCCCACCAAAAACTCAAAGATGAATTGCTAATGGACTACTGTCATGTTGGAGAAACTACGTGCTAGAAACAACAGTTTTCTTGTTTTGTGTTTTATTTTGGCTAAAAACACCACAATAATAATTAACATACTGCTGGAAACACTTAAAATGTAGATCAAAAGATGATTGGAGTAGGAATTTCCCCAATAATTCTTGGGGAAATATGACCTAAATTAGATAATAAAACCTAAATCTGCTTGAAATGCCAATGTTGACTTTTGGGGAAATAATAATTTGATAGTAATTGACCCTAAACCAGTTTTAACTGAGCAGAAAATGCAGAATTTTTTTTTTTTGTTTCATTATAAAGTTTTCTTCCACAATAAACCTTTCAGAGATGACCAAACTGGCTAGACATACACAAAGACACCAGCTGTGGGTTAGACTCAAAAGCATAGAAAAAAAGAAAACCAGTGTCCTTTCAGTTTAAAGTCCTCTGTAAAGATAAGTGTCTGTACATCCTCATCACTCCACGTCTACCAGCATAATGTACTTTTTTTCCAAGTATAGTGCTTCTTTTAATTTTTTTTCTACAAAGACTGAATTGAACTTACTTCGACCTCTCTCTTGGTTTATTGGTCCGGCTGAATTCCTTTCGTCTGAGAACCATGCCACGGTTCATCTCCATGATAACCAAGGACTTATTTTCATGCAGACCAGACCTGCACCAGCATCAGTTGATCCTTTAAACCTGACCAACAAGAGCAAAATATATGAGGATAAACCAAGTGAATGCCTCAAAGATTAGAAAGCAGAAACTCAAAAATTCTGTAAAATATTTTATATTGAGATATCCTCACCCAAGGGGCAGAATAACTTTAAATAAGCAAAAAAAAAAAGGGATAAAAATAATGTTTTTACTGAGAATTCTTATTTTAAGAAAAGAAATTCTCGGTCCCGGATGAAGCGGAGGAAGATGGATGGATGGAAATTCTAGTCATGTTTTCTTGAAATTGTATTTTTTCCCACTGAAAATAATAAATAAGGCTAATATTATTATTATTTTGCAAAAAATAAGACAAATTTCATTAAACAAGGGTATATTTTACTTACTTAAGATCAGGTTTTTGCATTGTAGCAGTAGTATTTGTAATAAACTTGACTGGTAAAATTAAAAATCTAGCTAAAACAAACTATACTTATATAAGCCAAAGGGTTCAAGATAAGATCATCCATCATAACTCATGTATGCAGTTCCATACAGGTGGTTTGGCCAATTTTAACTAACTGGCAACAGGTTGAAAAACTACATTTCGATGCCAAGTGTTGAATTTAATCTCCACAAAATTTACCTCTCAACGTTTGACTTACGACTTCACTTTTTCTACTTTCACAAAGACATCTGGTTTAGAGGTGAATTAGCCTTTTCAGCTGATGGCCAATTCACCTCCAGAGTCTATTAGCGCGGTGCACTACCTGCTGTTTCTCAAACTGTGCTGCTAATTTTAGATGACTCTCCCGTTGCTGTTAAACAAGGTGAACCACAAAAACAAAACCCTACTTAACACAAAAACATAAAGGTTCTTTTTTTTCTAGCTTTATAATGATTTTTAAGTTTTTTTTTTTTTTTTTTTTTTTTGTCAGTTTTCATTTCATTAAAGATGCTAAAAACCTTTTCCAGACTATTTGAATTTCCCTTGAGTATTTCAGTTTGTAAGAATAAAATAAAATAACATTTTATTTCTTTTGTGTTTTTTGATCATACACTTGCCACTTTATTAGGTACACCTTGCTAGTACCGGGTTGGACTTCTTTCATCTTCTCAATCTCCTTAATCCTTGGTGGCACAAATTCAACATAGTACTGGACACATTCCTCAGAGAGTTTGGTCAATAATGATCACACAGTTGCAGCAAATTTGTCAGCTGAACATCCTTGATGACGATCTCCAGTTCCACCACATCCCAAAGGTGATCTATTGGGTTGAGATCTGGTGACTATGCAGGTCTTTAAAGTCCAATAAACTCATTGTCATGCTCAAGAAACCAGTCTGAGATGATTCCAGTTTTATGATATGCTGGAAGTAGCCATTGGAAGATGGTACACTGGTCACAAAGAGGTGGACATGGTCAGGTAGGTTGTGGCGTTGTAGCCATGCTCAGTTGGTACTAAGGGGCCAAAGATAATACCCCCCACATCATTACACCACCACCACCACCACCAGCCTGAACAGTTAATACAAGACAGGATGGATCTATGCTTTTATATTCTGACCCTACCATCTGAATGTTGCAACAGAAATGGAGACTCATCAGACCAGGCAATGTTTATCCAATCTTCTATTGTACTGCTGCTGTATCCCATCTGCCTCAAGGTTGGACGTGTTGTGCGTTCATAAATTCTCTTATTTGGTTATTTGAGATTTGGTTATTTAAATATCTGTTGTCTTTCTATCAGCTGGAATATTTATGCCCCTTTTCATCTGACCTCTGGCATCAACAGAACTGGATATTTTCTCCTTCTATGACTACTCACTGTAAACCGTAGAGATGGTTGTGGGTGAAAATCCCAGTAGATCATCAGTTTCTGAACTTCTCAGACCAGTCCATCTGTTACCAACAACCATGACACGTTCAAAGTCACTTAAATCACCTTTCTTAACCCATTCTGATGCTTGTTTTGAACCGCAGCAGTTCGTCTTGGTCGTGTCTACATGCCTGAATGCGTTGAGTTGCTGCCATGTGATTGGCTAATTAGAAATCTGTGTTAACGAACAGATGGACAAGTGTACGTCATGAAGTGGCCAGTGAGTGCACCATATTTACCTGAAGAATATGCAGTTCCTTAAAAAGAAACCACAAAAAAGTTTCATCTGACAAATTTCATGTACTGTTTTACTTGTTAGATATTTGACAGATTTTGACGAATGAAATGTCAACCTGTAGAGCACCGAACTGATTTCTTTATGTTCTGATTGTTGCCTAATAAAACTGGGAAACCGCTCGGCTGACAAAAACAAAGGGAGAGGATATGCATCAAATTCCTGCGATGCCTTTTGCCTGACAGAGAGCAAATGTTACGTTGAAAGATTCATTTCACCAAACAAGTTTGTCAATTATCAATTGAGATAAACCTTTTCTGTTTGGGCTTGTAGCGAGATTTGTGGTCTGGATGATTACAAGACAGTTGTCTCTGAGGTTTGCAGTGAGCCGTTTCCAACTGCGCTTGCAGAGAGCTTTTTCAGATTTAGCCCCAGGAAATGAAATGCACCCAGCATCAGTCTGAATGCTGTGAATTAGTTGCTATAAAGTATGATAAATCTCATAGTTTCACACTGTGTTGTGCTGTTGTTGGGGCGTGGTGTGTGTGTATGTGGAGGGGGTGGCAGCTAAATCTCCTGCTCTTCCCCCAATCAATTAGATCTGTGAAATCCATTTCTATTTGCGTGTTTGCTCTTATTTGCAATAATTACAACCTCCACCCCAAACAGGCATGATAAACACCTCCTCATTTAGAAGTGTTTGTTCAGATCGGCAAGACCTGCTGCTTGTCTTGCTGTTTATAAACCGTGGAAATCTGCAGGGATTACACAGGCTCATCACCATCTGTGGCATTACTCCAAAACAGGTCTGCAGTGAGAAGAGTCCTATCAGGGCACTGGAGGCACACATTGGTCTGCCCTCAGCTTATTGCAGAACAGTTAGCATCCAACTCATGTGGCTGTTAGCAAAAACCAGAAACATATAGGATACTCCAAACACACAACTACAACTTCCAAACATAAAACTTTTTTTTTTTTTTTTGTTTTTTTGTAAGGCAACTATGATAGATACGGGAGCCTAAATCACACCAAGTCATTCAATGCAAAAACATATTCAAGAATCAACAATTAAAAATCAAAACAAATTAAGAAAAAAAATTAGAAATTAAACAAAATTTTAGAAAACATAACTCCAGGCTAGAGACCCAGACTCAGGCCCTCCTGTGGCTACATAGGTAAGCTGTAGCACGGAGGGTCTTGCCCAGAGGCAGCTGATTGTACCCTTGTGAAACACAAGCAACAGTTGTACATTTAGTCAAGTGAGCCATCCAGTGTTTCAGGAAACAAAAGGAATGGAAAAAAAATAATAAATTAAATGTTAAAGGACGAAACGGCTAAAGAAACCAGAGAAGTTAAGTTTTTTTCTAATGCGTCTTTAATGTCTGCATACTTATAACAGTCTTATGATATGTAATGGAGCATATCCATTATCGCTTCATGCCAAATATATTTAATTGTGTGAAATGATGGACAAATGTCCTCATCCCCATAGTACTGGAAAAGTATGAAAAAACATTTAAAAAACAAAATTAATTTTCAGATTTCAAAATAAAATGGTAAAAATGAAACAAAAGAAGAAAATGAAAAAGGTAGACATTACAGGAAATCCCTCGGGAAGTATATTTATACTGGATTTTCTCTGTACTAACCATAAGGCTTTTATTTGTAACATTCAAGACACAAAAAATAACCAAAAAAAGTCATCATGCAAGCAGTGATGTCCCATAGTACCTACCTTGTCCAGTTTCATATTTTGTATTACTTTATAACTTTTCATTTTGATTTACAGAAATGACTTTTGTTTGCCGATATGTTACATTTTTATTTATGTTTGGCCTTTAGTGATGTTGTTGGTGTGATTTGCACTTCAGGGCCCCTGTGCATAGAGGAGCCTCATGGTCCCGAAGTGCAAACCACATTAACAAATCACCTAAAATCCCACTCCAACTATACTTTTATCTATTGTAAAATAATTCTTAATAGTCTTTTAATTATGATTAAGCAGTTTTTAGTAAAAAACTAAAAAGTCTGTGTTGTTTTTTAAGACCTATTTTCTGCAGAGCAGCAGGAGTTTGACAGAAATTCGTCTCTGGGTGATGTGCGGGACTGTTGGTGGGGAAATAGCCTCAGCCAATTTCCCATTAACCCATTGTTTATGCTCTCTCCTCACCAGCTCAAGCTAAGATTAGTGTAGCAAAAAAAGGTTAAGCAATATTGGAGCTATGCAGCCGTGCAGTTTTGAGCCAGATGGCAGCTCGGACAAGGAAAATGAAAATGTTAATGGATGTATTTCTCTGCAAGTGGATTATTTAGAATTGTCGCAGGGAAGGGAAATTTTGTCCCGCCCATGTCAGTTGTTACATCACAAATACAAGCTTTTTCAAACCATGAGTTTTTATCTGCTCCTGATCCATCAAGTTTGTAATATAAAATATTTAGAAATCTAGTTTTAATTTTTATTTATTTATTTTTTTCTACAGTGAATGTCCTCCATCATGAGAACAACGCTACAATAACATGTTAAAAACACAGATTTCATTGGAGTAGGTCTTTAAGGAAAAAAAAAAAAAAAAAAAAAATTAAAGTATATTAAAGATCATAGCAAAAATGTAAAAAGTAAAACGAAAAAAAATAAATAAATAAATAAAATAAACAGAAAAATTTTGAAATCAAACGTAAATTAGAAAAATAAAAGCATCATTCCAAAACAAACAATAGAAAATCCAAAATAAATAAATAAATATTTTGGAAAATCAAAATGAAATGTTAAAAAGTGAAACAAAAGAAGCTAGAAAAGCTTGGTGCATCCCAGATTGGATGGTTATGTTTGTTCACATTTTTAACTGGAAGTTCGTCTGCATAGCAATATCTTCTGACTGAAATTGTTTTTCTTTACGCTTCAGCCACTGCAAAAATGTTACTTATTGGTCATAAAGCTCTTTACCAAAACTTTGCATAAAACCTCCTTCAGCTTTTCCTATTGTACAAAACTCAAACATCATCATCCAATAAGTGATGTCCCACATTACATATTTTTTTTTTTGTTGAATTTTTTTTTTTTAAATTAATTCTGGAAATTACTTTTGTTTACCAAAATGTTATGTTTTCTATTTTTGGTTTTGGTTTCTGCATTTTTTTTTAAATATAATGTTATTATTATTATTATTATTGTTATTGGAATCTTTGACACATTACACACAGTAAATTGTTGATTTACTCTTCAAGGCCACTGTAGCAACCACACCCAAAACACAAACTGATACAGCAAAACGTTATGAATTCTTTCTCGCTCTTCTCTACTTCACAGAAATTTGGGAGGTGTACAAAATAATTTGAGCGAGCATTGAGTGACAGCTGTCCTCGGTTAGTCTCCGTATGATTGACAAGTGCTGTCTGCAAGGCTGACACCAACCGACAATGAAAGCTTTGGTGACATTTTAAAAATGGACATTAATTTATTATTTAGTAAAAAAAAGTGCTTTGCTCAGGTTTGGCAAGTTCCTTCAGGATTAATAAAGTACTCTATTGATCTATCTATCTAAAAGAATATATGTTATAAATAAATAAAAATAAAAAAACAGCGCTGAACTGGATTGCACTAATAAAGTGGCACACAGTAAACATGCATGCCTGATTTGATAATGTGATAATGTGAAACCTTTCAAATAATGAAAAGCAAATGGACCATAAAATGCACTTCGCTGTTTTTTTTATATATATACTTTTTATTTGCTTTATTCACACACCCATACATCAATCAATTAATAATGTAGCTGGTGGCTTATTAATATTAAAATTAATACATTTTATATCACTACTATCTTTCAAAGCCCCTTCATTCATTACTATCTATTTCACAATTTATGTCCCAATAATTATATATAATAATTATATATAATTATAACAATTAATTATTTTTTCCTTTTATAAGAACATTTATTTATTAACTTGTTTAAACTTACTCATTTATAGTTTTTACAAAGTAGTAGGACTTATGAAAAAAGTTTATTGAAATCTGTGATATTAAACGAAACGCAAAAAAGCAGTTGATACTGTTACAATTTGCAACAAAGAGGAAACACGAATGAGGCAGCAAAACTGAATACATCAATGCTAAGTAATAAGTCTCATGTTTGTTGTAGACCAATCAAAGCTGTTTTACAAATGCCTTCAGTTATTGTCCAATTTCCACAAAAATCACTGATGTGTGGTTGGATTTGGAGTGCTGTGTTCTGAATAAATGAACGCCAGCATTGATAACCATGGCATCGTTCACAGAAGGAAAACATTGTTATTTCATCCCAATCAAACTACTCTCCTAATTCTCTTTTTATAAATACATGTCAGAACAAATTGCTTTGTTATTCTGTGTTTTTAAGATTTTTTTGTATGATTAAAGAACATTAAGATGGGGATATTTTGAATCCTGTTTAGGCTAAATTGTCTTGTGTTTTTTATTAGATTTTAACGAGGTAAGTACCATATGGGATTCACTTAATTTGGTGTAAAAATCAATTAAATAAAAGTAAACATTTCTGAAAGAATGGGAGAACTGAATGGTACAGATTTTTTTTAAACTGTGAGTTTCCTGAAGCAGTGAAATAAAGTCTTAAATCTGCAGTGCTCCACGGAACACCTTACTGGGAACACCAGATAAAATCAAATACCATCTAAAAAGTAAAAGTTGTACAGTCTGTAAAGAAGGTATAGAAAAATTCAATTTTATTGTCATTGCAATAGTTTTATTAATAGGTTTGGTGACGTTCAAATTAGTTCTTAAACAGAAGAGGAAAACACACAAAAGGATTTTTGAATCTCCCAAAATTTAAGGCTTATGTAAAAAAAAAGAAAGTTGATCTACATTAAAGCAAACTGAAAGCTTAAAAAACTGACCATTAAGTTTTTTTTCTTGTATTTTGTTGTTTTATTTTTCTTTTGGTTGCTTTAACTTAAGTTTAAAAAGTATTTTCATACTGTTTTACTTGCTACCCTATATTGTTATTATTATTAGGTAAATTTTTCTTAAAATAATTTGTAATTTTCATTCTGTACTTCACCTCTTGAAATAGACACTTGTGTTATCCACTAATTACATCTGTTTCCTTAAATGAATATTTCAGTCAATTTATCGTGTTTTCCAAACTCGTCTTTAGTGTTAAGGGGGGTTACACACTTGAAACTATTAAATAAGTTGGTTTTACATGTCCTAGGACGGATTACACTCCATACAAACCATTTGGGGTACCTCAACTTCTGTATAATGTGATTTTTTTAATTTTTTTTTAATCACAACAATGAAGAAAAAACATTTTGCCTTCTTAAACAGGGCTGTACGGTGGCGTAGTGGTCAGCACTCTTGCGTCACAGCAAGAAGGTCCCCGGTTCGAGTCCCGACTGGGGGACCAAAAAAGAGAATCATCTATCAGGGATCTTGCTGTGTGAAGTTTGCGTGTTCTCCTCGTACGTGCGTGGATTTTCTCCCGAGTCCCCGGCTTCCTCCCACTGTCCAAAAACATACTTCCCAGGTAAATTGGTTACTCCCAAAAGGGAGAAAACGGTCAAGAAAATGAATGATTAATGAATGGTTAAATCCCACCAAAGTATGTTTTAATTTAACACAATTGTGTATTAGTTTATGCATAAAACCAAGTGATTCCAAAGGGTTCGCATATTTTTTCCTGCAACTATAAATAATTTTGGTCTTTCGTATAATTCATAAATGTTTCTGGCGTTCGTCATACGTTAATGGTCTCTCTCGGTCGGTGGGTCTTTATGTGATTTCAGTTTTGAGTTGTTCAAAATTTTTGGTCAGTGGAAAATTACAAAGGCAATGAGCATTTTACATAGTTTATACACAATTGTTATGTAAACCTTATACAATTGTGTGTGATCTTTGCAAAACGCAGACGCAAATGTGTGGCTTTCCACGACCGTTCCACATGTCCACCAAGGTCAAATGGACTTTTCACACATGGACTTAATTTTTATATCGCGAATACAGCGTATTTATCACGTTAAAAATATGGATTGATGCATGAGTCACGCACGGTGCATGCATAACACACGTATTGTGTGACGAGTACATAAATCGTATGATTTTTCCCCGCTTCAGTAGTCCATAATGAGTGGGGGTCTCTTGCTACCCCTGTCTGGCTTGTCCAGATGGGGGGTTGGGTACATTGGGCGTGGATTCGACTCGAGACGTGTAAATGCTCTGAATGTGTTCTTAGGATGGTTTATTTGTACTTCTTCTGTGATTTTAACATTCATTCATTCGTTCATTTGTTATACATCTGGGAAAATTTCCCATAAAAGACCTCAACTTTTCTCACGTTTTTCACATATATTCATGTATGACTAAATTGTAGCCGTGCAATATCCACAAATTGTAAATAGCGGCAGTGTGACAACTGGTGCACTCTACACATCCGAACTGGAAAAATGCAGCAAAAATGATAACTAACCCTTTGTAATGGACCCCTCTTAAAGTATCTGCACAGGTCTGAATAGTTGTCTGACGCCTTTGGAGGAGATCTTTAAAAAAGAACAAGAATAGACAACCACAGTGCAGGCACTGCTAGTCAAGATTCAATCACATTCTGAATACATGAGCATTCAGTTTCTGAAGAGAGACTTCTGTTTTCAGCTTATTCTGAATAAATCTGGTTTCAAATTTTGATGGGTTTTACCACTTCCAGGCTTATTTGATGCCACTTACTCTTCAGTGTTCCTTTGAATAAATGACTGTGTCAAAGATCAGAGTTTTGACTGATCATAACTACATCACTCAATGACCTTTCTAAAACGGCTCTAAAAGATTAGTTTTTCTTTTGCAAAAATAACTTTCAAAAACTAAGATTTTATCAGGATACACAGCAATCATACAGCCTTTTTGGGGTTTTAAATAATTTTTTTTAACTCTAATGAAATTGGATTTTTGGTGTTTTTCTCATGTTTTGTGGCACTTTTCTGATGATGGAGGACATGTCTGAAGGAAATTACACTTAAAATTGCATTTATGAGGATTTCTTTAATTAAATCACTGTGAATCAAGAGCAGACGAAAAAATGCAGTTTGAAAAAGATTGTATTTGCCAGCAATAGGTGGCGCAGTACCCAAATGTAGGAGATCAGGCTTTGGTGACAGAAACTGAAAACATTTAATACATTTACCAAACCCCATAGAGAAACAAAAATGGTGACTGAAAAGAACAGATGAGCTGTCAATGCATAACTGAAAACCAGACACTTAAATAGATTGGTGGAAATTAACTGAACGTAAGACAGCTGTGGATCATTAAAAACCTAAAACTTGTGTGACTGACAAGGGCATCTAAGAACATCGCCAAATTTAACAAAATCCAAACTAAACTACAGAATCCTCACAGTACCCCTCCCCAAAAGGGCAGATCCAAGATGCCCAAAAAACCCAAGAGGAGGGTTTTTTTACGAGCAAAACAATAACAAGTCCAGAAAACAGAGCTTCTGCGCCCAGGTGGATGTGAGGGGTATCAGAACCCCTCCTCAGGAACAGGCTACTCTCCAAAAGGACGGGAAACATGAACGGGAACAGTCCAGAGGACAACTATAGTAGAGTATAGCACATATAAATATAGCGACCATTCAGACTAATTTAGATTAAGTAAAAATTGTGGTTCAATCTGTGAATCATTGATCTTGAATTGTGAATCAAATCGGAACACCACCTGAGAAAGGAAGAGGGGGGATGGGATTGCTCTGCGCTAAAGATCACGCCCAAAACTCATAGATAAATCTCTAATGAACTCCTCCCACCCTGAAGAAACTATGTCCTAGAAGACAACTTTGGCCAAAAATGGCCTAATCACAATTAAAAGACTCCTGTATGGGAACGTTTTGAAAATAGCTCAAAAGATGATCGAAGTGGTTCTTTAAAATGAATGCCAAAGAAGGTGGGTGGGGGAGGTTCTGTATCAATCCTTTACCATCTCAGCAAAGTTTCTCATGCTGTAGATCATGCAATTTTAATTGACCACCTAAAGCAGGGGTTTATCACCAGGGATGCAACACACTGCAGCCTCAGCACCTACACTTTCAACTGTAATTTGAAAGTTTTTCTGTTTGTTTAAAGCATTGCAGAGCACTGCCTGAAAATATAATACTTGTGGGGTGCTGCTGGCTTTTTAAAAGTTATTTTATGTCTTTTTTTTCCTTGTCCTTGCCATTAAACTAAATGTCTTTGTTCTTTTCACAATAGATTTTTTTTGTCCGCATAGACCTATCTGCCTCACTCATCGGATTCAGTCCAATACTTACTTCAGGAGTTACATTTTATGAAGGTTATGAAGTGTTGAAATTTTAACTAGCAGAAAAGGGCTAATTCTTCCATTTGAGGTGAAGGCATACTAATTGGCTGCATTATGGTAAGAAAGGATTCTAATGTTTTGGCTTCTGAGAAGGCAAGAGGCAAAAAAAAAAAAAAAATCTCCTAGTTTATTATTTTCCACCTTGATTCTACCTTGGTGTTTGCAAATGAGAAAAGTTATTAGCAGCACAATTAATCAGCACTAAGTAGGCCTAATCTCAAACTTGATGAAGGAACAAGCAAAGACACTTACTGGCAAATATTTCAGGGCGTCAGGCCAGAAGGGGGCCTAAAGGGGTTGACTCAGTGTAAGCCACTGTACTTCATGTATATGTATACGTATATGTATATGCATTGTGCCCCATGAGGAAAACAGTCTACATGACTGTTTGTCACATTCAGTCGGTGTTTTAAATGCATTACAAAAATAACATGTAAACACAGATCTTTTCATTTTTCAAATTGAATTCTATAAAAACAAAATCTTGCTCTTTCTCATCAACAATTTGTGTATCCAAATGCACAGCAACTTTCAGGTATTTTGAGTATCTCAACCTTAAAAAGCTGGCAAATGTAGTTTTCTGGCATTCAGGGGCATTTCACTCAAACTGCAATGTCACCTAAAAAAAAAAAAAAAAAAAAAAATACATAGATATTCTTGTATTTATTTTTTTTTTACTAAAAGTCCAACTCAAATAATCTTTTGAGCTATTGTAAAGTTAAAGTTAAAGCCCCATTAGTTGCCATGCACCTAGATATGTGAGATGTGTTGTCAGCATTTGACCCATGGGGGAGTGGTGAGCTACAGACAAAGCTGCGCTCGGGAACCATTTGGTGGTTTAACCCCCCAATCCAACCCCTTAATACTGAGTGTCAAGTGGGAAGGCACTGGGTCCCATTTTTAGTCTTTGGTTTGACACGGCCAGGATTTCAACTCATGACCTTCCTGTCTCAGGGCGCCCATCCTTACATTGTCTTCCGCTCGTCCAGGACCAGGTCGGAGGGGCAATATGCCCAGACTACCCTCTCCCTGGCCTCTTCCACCCGTTCCTCTGGGGGGATACCAAGGCATTCCCAGGCCAGCCGAGAGATGTAGTGTCCTGGGTCCGGGGCCTCAGCACAGTGAGACATGCCCGGAACACCTCTCCAGGGAGGCGTCCAGGAGGCATCTGGACCAGATGCCTCAACTAGCTCTTCTTAATGTGGAGGAGAAGCAGCTCTACTCCGAGCTCTCTCCGGGTGACCGAGCTTCTCACCTTATCCTCCGTGAAGGGCCATTTCTCTCCGGGTGTGAACGACACCATAGGTTAACAAGGGCGGCAAATGGAAGCAGCCTCAGTTTCGCACCGCTTTGCGGCGCTTCCGTGTCCCGTGTGAACCCTCCGGAGAAAACTCATTTCAGCCGCTTGTAGTCGGGATCTCGTTCTTTCGGCCATGAATCATGATCTAGAGCTCATAGCTGTAAAGGATTATAAATCAGCGAAAGTCCGGTCCATGAAGCTCTTCCTCGTCCGAGCTGACATACAGCTCAAAACGATACTTCAAGACATTTTTATGCAGCAATGGTTGAGATTTATGCTAGCAAGACAGAGAGCTATCATATTCAGGGAGGGAGGGGGGGGGATTCTGGGACAGAGCTGCCACGCCTTCACAGAGGAGATTTTGGAGATGGAGGCTGCGGATCAACACGAAAAATGGCTTTTTAAGACATTTAGATTGTGGGAATTTGGTTAAAAACGTCATAATTATAATTAAAACAATAGTGGGAACATTTTTTTAAATAAAAGAATTGTCATAGGGTGACTTTAAAGAAATGATCGCAATGTGCAATTCCGCCACTAGGGGAGGTAAAGGAAAAAAATACCGGCATACCAAGAAATCAAGAAATAAACGGCATTTATTTGCAAGGGTGAGCCACGTCTGGGTAAGATGCAGTTAGGTTCCCTGCCAGCCTCACCACTGTTAAGCTGCTATAAAAATTATCAGTTGTGACACCACAATTACCAAAATCAAAATGATAATAATACGTGATTAGGCTACAAGGCTGTTTGAAGCATTTTTTTCCTATTGAAAAAAATAAAATAAAACAAAACAACAAAAACAAAGCTACAGATAACAAGTTGACCTTAGGGTATTTTGCTACAATGTTACTGGTCCGACTCACTTGAGATCAGACTGGCTGAATTTGGCCCCTGAACCAAAATAAGTTGGACAAACTTGAGTGGGAACGCACACCTGAATTGCCTGGACTACTCTAAACGGGACCGTACCACTACGTGGAAACAGGGCTTAAAGGAACTTTTATTGTTGTATTCTTAAATTTGCAGATGTAAAGCTGATGCAAAAAAAAGAGATAATAGCATCAGAGAAATTGTGTTAATGTTCCTTTTTAACATAATATCATTGTGAGGAAATGTTTGGAGACTCAGAATTATGAACAGGAAACTCTTCTGCATCTTCATATTTAAGGCACAAATGCATCTGTTGCGTCATTATGTTCCTCTTTAGGTAATTATTTTATGTAAATGATTACTGATCACTGTTTAAGGATGTGTAAAATAAGCTTCATTGGTTTGATGGGACACATTCACTTCATTATCATATTCGGGTTTAAAAAACGCTTCCAGACAACAATAAAATGGGAAGAGCAGGTAATGAGATCAGGGGAGTGAAACTCCTCGCCACGGTTTCTGTAGCATGTGCGTTTCTCCCATCTAACAACAAATCAATCACATTTGCTTTGAATATTTTATCATTTCCCGTTCCCCCTGTTGTTTTTCCAGTATTTTTATTGGACTTTCCGAATAACAACATTCAACTAAAATATGAATGATCTCCTGTTACGCCTGCTCTGATTTGATGGGAATCAATTTTTGCTCCTTGTCATACTGAAAATTATTGTTTTCGCTTCACGGCTTGATCTTGAAAGTCAGGGGAGACACGAGCGCCCAACATAAACGAGGTACAAATGCAGCTCGGTGTTTTGTTCTTCGGTAGCCGCATTCATTTGAGCAGGTAAATGAAGTTGGATGTTTATGATCTAATGGAATGCTATTTCTGGGGTGTTAAGTGGGAGCTGAATTGAAATTTCTGTTTACTTTTAAATTAAAACTTTCACCCTGTCTTTGCCGTGTAAATGGACTGAATTTTAGAGACTTTCGATGCAATTTGAGCACGTTTAACTTTTCGGTTAGGGGTTTTAATTTGCTGCAGAACATGTAGGTGAGCTACAAGTGCAGCAACAGAACTTAAAGGCCAGTGTAATTATTTTCTTCTAACCTTATTTGACAATAGCGACCTTGTTTTTGTTAAAGAAGGCGTGACTTCTCCTTGCTGAGGCCGAGCTGGAACGTGGCCTCTTCCCCTTGTTTCTTTGACGCCGTCCCCTGAGCCCCTTCTGCTTGATTTAAACCAGTTGGCCTTTTTGTATTGTGAGGTCAGGTGTTTACAATTCACTCTTCCTCGAGGGGCACACCACTCTGAAATTCATAAATGAGTTTTACCCCCCAAAAAAGAAAGAAATAGAGCAGCGAGCCGATGGAATCTGCCTCACCTGGATTTGTCTTTAGAAAAATGTATATAACTTTGAGCCCACTTCACTATACCACCAACTTCTTTCTTATCCAGAATGTGCTTCTTCCGTATTCACATTAGTTTCTGCATTTGTGAACACTAAAGAATCAGCAACCATCATCAGGTTTGCGCTCCCACCTGACACACGGATATCTCTTCCTCCTTCTCTAAATGTCGCTCATTAAAGATTTCTATCCTTGTGTCTCTCTTGTCCTTTCTGAGATCCCAGCTCCTCCATGCTTGAAATTGAAGACCGGAGTGAATCTTATCGCCTCTCATTAGCCTCATTCCCATTCCGTCTGGTTCCTTTTATTGCTCAATGTTAACCTTCTTACTTGTTGGCATTCGTGAAGGACTCCATTTTTTTTAATGAATTATGGCGGCTGCAGAATTTCAGCACTCTGACGCCTGACAGAGGAAAAAAAGCTTTGTATGTTGGTGTCAGGATCTTTTTCTTACAATTATTTTCATCCAATTCATGTTACTGAAACTGTTACAATATTAGTGTACGAGCAATTTCTTGTAATTCCATTTTACAAGGACTGCTGCCAGAAAAAAAATGTGCTGTGAACTGCATATTTCTAGATTTTCATGGACAATAAACCACAAAACAGTCTGAGCATAATTGGCTGATGAGGAATTAGGAAATATTCAGTTTCACAGCCTCTCAAGTCTGCAGCAATTTGAGACGTAGAAATGTATACTAATTATGTCGTTGGATGAATGCAATTACAGAGCGGGTGCCTTATGCTTTTGTTTAGTTTGATTGATGCATTTTGCATGATGCAAAAACAGAGCCCTTTCTTTTCCAGTTCACAGAAGACGAGCCGACTCCACGCCTGCACGACAGCTGGAGCTCCTAGATGTTCTTTGCACGGGAATAAAATCTTTACCCATAGACATCTGTGGGGAAGTCCACACATATTCCAAGCCCACAAACACGACGTCCTTTTGCTAATCAAGGAACGAACATGAAGTACCAGATATGCAATCTATCTTTGAAGAGCGTGCTTAAGTGACAGCACTATGTCATCTGAAAATATGGATTTGAACCAAAAACAAAGGATAAGTCAATAACTAATTTATACAGAAACTGAATGGATATATCCCTCTTGCCTTCTAAAATGTTTTTCATCTGTCTCATGCTTAGATACAAAAGAACATAGTTTTATTTTCCTTGGAAATTCACTGTTTAGAACTAATGCTACGTTCACACTGGACTTTCGCTACCCAATACTGGCGCCTGTACGCCACCTTTGGAAGAGCCTCTGTGTAAAATGTCAAAGCGGTGCATCTAATTAAACCATAATTGTTCATTTCTCCTCCATGATCAATTTTCAGACAGTTGGCACTTCCATGAATTAAAAAGGAAGCCATCCATACATCACTACCAAATCCAAGTCCCTGATTGGTAAAAATTCAACCTGGTTTGACTTTCAATGCGCGTTCAATTGTGTACGTAGAGCCCAAAGACGGTCGTAGAAACTTGTGTAGCGAAGTGTGAACTTCTGAACGCGGAAGCTTAAAACGTACATACGGTATGTGGGCTTACATTGACTGTTAACTGAAAATGGTTGCTTGAACATCCTTTGAGGGAGGTGTGTACATAGTTCAAAATAACGTTGGACACCATTCAGCTCTTGTGCTATCCAGGCACCTGAACGCTGGGAGAGGGATTGTCTGGAACCCACAAGATAGTGCGCTGAACTTTTTGTTTTAGGAAGGATAACACTTCAATGTAAGGATGGGGTCATCTGGACCCCAAAAAGTAGCACAAGAATTCTCCTTTCAAGGCTAGCCTGTCATGAGTCAAGTTCATAAATGTCAGCAACTTTTCTCTGAAATTAAGATAAAGTTTGAATAATCTTGTGTGTTTGATTACTAAATAAAAAAAAACTTTGAGGTACTTATGCTTGAAAAGGTCTTCCTAAATAAAACCCAAAACACACACTGCACACTGCTGTCAGGGTTGATTATAATAAATAATGATAATAAATGATTAGATTTATTTGCGCTTTTCCAGACGCTCAAAGCGCTTACATTGTATATCCATTATTCATTCACACCTCATTCATACTTGGTGATGGTTAGCTACTACTGTAGCGACAGCTGCCCTGGGGCAGGCTGACAGAGGCGTGGCTGCCAGTACGCGCCTACGGCCCCTCTGACCCCTCTGACCCCTCTGACCCCTCTGACCATCACCGGAACATTCATACGCATTCACACACCAGTGGAGCCACACTGGAGGCAAGCAGGGTTAAGTGCCTTCCCCAAGGACACAACGACACTTGGCTGTCGGGAGCCGGAATCGAACCGCCTATCCTTCGATCATTGGCCGACCCGCTCTACCACCTGAGCCACTGTCGCCCGATTAGTAACTCCTGCTACGGTGCCGGAAAAGCGCTTTATGCAAAATGTTTACTGGTCCTATGCAGTTTTAACATAGTCTTCTATAGGTTCAATGAGGGCGACCCACCACAAAACCATTTTATCCCAGCATAAGGACGGTTTCTATGCCTGTATTTAACACAAGAAGATGGCGCTTTGAACCCGCTAAAACTGAGTTTTTATGCGATAAAACTATGTTTTTTACACCCGTCTTGGGACAACTTCAGACTATGATAGTACAGACTAAACAGCCATTTTCTGACCGTAATAATTACAGTTCTCAGAGTCAGTGTATAAATCGGAACTGAAGTTCCCTCGCTCATCGATTTTGATTGGTCCTCGTATTAGCCCCGCCCCAATGCGGCACAACGGGTCTAAAAGTTTTGTAGCTGAAACTATCAGATTTGAAAACCAAAAAAAAAAAGAGTTGAAAGTAAAAAAAAGATTTGAAACTTAAAAATAAGTTTTGAAATTGAAATTTTGAGTTTTGAAACCTAAAAAACAGAACATTTGAAACTGAAAATAACTAAGTCTATTTTTGAATAGTAAAAACCTTTGGACATTTATAGTTTTTTGACCAAACACCAATATTTTTTTCCCATTACATTTTTGGGGTTTCAAATAATATTGGCCCCGATTTAGCTCCATAGACCTCCTTTTTTACATCAGTGATGTCAAACATTCAAAAAAAAAAAAAGTTGAAACTGTTAAACCTGCAGGTGTTTGGTTGGGGGTAAAATCGCTCAAAAAACAAGCACTTGTTGTTGCCGCATAAAATTTTTCTGAAAGTTTTGAACCACTCTCAAAAGGACAGTGTCAAATCAACCAATCAAAGGAAAGAAAATAGAATTAAATCTGCATGTTAAGGTACTTTCTCTTTATTCATATTTCTCTTGGTATATATTTACTTGTTGTTTTACCGCTCCATAATTTCTGTTCACACCCAGCTCTTGCTTATTTGAAGACATTCCTTTCACAGTTCTGTCTTTAGTATTCAGATACATCCATGCTCAATCTTCCATCTTCTGGCATCCTCTAATTTTGCCATGGAGGTGTCTCACATTCTGCAAAACACCCTGGAAAGTAATTCTCAGCTTCAACGCACAATAATGCTTTCATGAATAATTACAGGTATTGAAGGACTAATTGTGTTTTCTTCAAAACAAAAGATATCAGTGTTCCATGCTTGTGTAATCAAGTCAGTTTTGGTCGAATGCGAAGATTGTTTCTTTGAGAAATGCTGAAATTACAGATTGGTTGTATTTTACAACTCTGCTGTGATGTGTGTTTTTTTTTTTTTTTTCTTGTAACTTTTTTATGCCCTCCTAACTCCGGAGGGATGTGCATCTCAGCACCGCAGGGAGGATGTGTTCACGATACCAAAGTCATTTGAGCTTAATCTTCACACATCTTCTCACTTCTTAAGACTGAATAAATTAAAAACACACAGAGTTCTAAATGTCTCGGGGGAAAGGAATAATTTGTTCAAGAAAAGTTTGGATAAATTAGGAAATGCGGCAAAGAAGTGTTACCTGGAAAATCAGAATTTAAAGAGGTATCTTTTACATTTTTCCCCTTTAATTTAGTATAACATTGATGTAGCAGTAACAAAGAACCACAACACTGATTCTCATTATATTTTCAAGGGATATCTCATGGTTCAACATGTCTACAGGCAAGTACAGCCCTCTAACCAATATGAAGATTTTTAGATGGAAGAAAATAAATGGACACTGTCCTTCTAACATCTATCAATAAACTTTGTAACTTGTGTTTACATGCACAAAATTTAAGTAAAAACATAAAAATAGGAAAAGATGTGCTATAAATGAAAAAAAAAAAACCTCAAGTAAAAGTTTTAGGTTTTGACATAAAAGCATTGCTATGGAAAAATGAATAATTCACTTAGCTTAAAAAAAAAAAAACTATGTATAACCCAAAGTTTATGACACTACTAAACACAAGTTTTTAAGTATATTCTTTTGAACTAATGCCAAGTCCAATTTAATTCCCTATATAACGTATATCACTCCAAGTGGAGAGATATATTATAATATTGGCTACTAAAAAACTATATACAGTAGTGCAGGACTCTCTAGTGTGCTGGATTTTAAAAGCAATTTGGACACCATGCTTACCACTTTTATTTTTAAACGGCAAGTACAATGTCACCAATTTCACAAAGTGGAAATCTAATCAATATGGGCCTTTTACCATGTCTATGTATGAATCCACTGTGTTCTGATGATGAAAATGTCTGACAATTAATTAAAAAAATACATTTAAATATATGTTTTCACTAAAATTGTTCAAATGCATTGTGGTCTTTATTTGAAAATGTATTGAGCATCTGTGCACACTGTTTTTTTGCAAAGACTTCTGGGAGATTTCTAGTGCCCTCGAGCTTTGGAATTTTAGATTTGGACAGCACTACAAAATGGTGAACACACTGTATGGACCTCTATATAGTGAGTTAGGAATTCGGACATAGCCATTGTCTTCAAATCTTACTCCCACTTGACGTCATCAAGAGTTACTGGTCATCTACATCATCAAAATACTCATCAACATTGGTTTTATAGCTTTAAAACGTCATACTAAAACAAGAAGTCTTTACTTACATTTAAATGTAAACCTCTGATTTTCAGAGCACACCCATGGAAAGAAATGGATTTCTCATCGTCCTACCGGCAGAGGGATACCCAGCCTTAAGTCAATACGGCTCCCCCTTGAAAAAACAAGTTTGGACACCATTACAGCTTGGAGAAATAGTGACGAGATGAAGAGGGAGGAATAGAAAAAAGCACATTATCAGATGAAGGTATTTTTTAATGCAATTATCAGTAAGCAGAGATGAAAAAAAATAATTAACTCAAATTTTTTACAAGATGTTCCTTTCCTTTTGACACATTTTCCCACAAACTTTAAAGGCATATTCATGACATTATCTTTGGAGAAAAGCTAAATGTACTTAAATACATCTGTTTTGGAAAACATAACTCAATCTGCAAAAAAAAAAACAAAACAAAAACAAACACTGCTTTAATTGTAAATCGAGGACTTTTTGGTATTTAATGGAACAAATGAATTCTATTGTTGTAAAAATAAAACAGCAACAGCTGGCTTAAAAGTAACTTCACTAAATGTCACTTGAGAATTTGAAACTAAAGTAAACCAAAGAAATACGAGTTGTGTTTCAAATTGCTAAAATAGGCAAAAAAATAATTAAATATTCACTGGGAAAAAAAAGACTTTTTCCATGACATTTGTAAAGAAATCAACTATGTATTTTTGAAACTCTGCTTTATTTTAAGTTTCCAAATACTTCCCCAAAATTCGAGTTTGAGTTTTTGTGACGTCCAAGATTGTCGCTTTAAAATCTTTAAGAATCTAATATAGGGCATGAAAAATATAATTCAGGTAATGCAATCACTGTTCTAAAATGTCAAATAATGTTAGATTTTATGTAAAAAAACTAAACTAGGGAGTAAATAAAACTTCAAAATAAAGTGTGATCCTTCTCACTTTCAAAGTAAAGCTAACAAGTGTTTTTCGCATTGACTTACATAAAAAAAAATCAGTTTACCAAATTAGGTTCTGAAAAAAATGCTTTAAATATATATAAAAATAGACTGAATAGATTAGAATTTAAAAATAACATTAAAAAAATATGATCTTGTGATCAAATTCCTCTTCAGATCAAAAAAAGTCAGATGTCTGTTGGAGAATAAAGAACTTAGTGTAACTGTCAGCCTTGAAAAATTTGTGGACATGTTTTCAGTATTTGCCTTAAAATGATACAAATCAACAGATACGTTTATGTTTTGTTTACTGCTGAAGTTAACCAGGAAGTTAACAACAAAACTTGAGTGTGAGATTGTTTAGTGACAAATACCACTTCTTTCTTTGAAATATTTGTGGGGGTTTTTTGTGTTATGTTTTGATAATTCTGATCTGCTGGTCTAAATAAAGGTATAAAAACTGACTAAAAATATATAATTTTAATTTTCAATCATCAAGCAAAAAGACACACATATAGAACTATTCAAATGTATTTTGATTAAAAAGTAAGAATTGTAGTTCTACTTCTGAATTGTCGATTTTGATTCATGATCAGATTGCCATCTAAGTAGTGATCCACGGCCCTATTTATTATGTATTACAGTTTGCACAAGGTCCAAAAGAACACAAGTAACCCAAGTTTTACTATACAATCTCAAATAATCATTTCTCTGCTCGTCAACACAACATCCTTCAGCTAAAATCTAACGTTTTGCCAGAGGTTGTTCCGTGATCCTGTGCCTTTCAGTGCACACCTGTAAACATTTGTTATTTAGCTGTGAATCAAAGAGACAACATTTATTGGCACAACCTTCTGTGGTGGACAGCAGCACTCTTGTTCCATCTATTACCAACAGATGGCTCTTTAGAATGACGCTCACTTTGTGACCTTTAGCTGGGACAGTTTTGTTTTGTGACAAGGACAACACTCTGAAGAGCTGCTCCATGTGTTCAGTCAGCATGCATATTTATCAGCCTCCCCCGAACGAGATTTAATCAAAACCATCACAAGGCTATCTGTCCTGAATTCAACAACTCAGTCCACTCCCTGCTGTGGCGTGGTTTGTGGTAAAAGCTGGGACGGAGAAAGGAGTAAAAGGAGTACGCCGGTTTTATAGAGAAAGCATTGTAAATGTGGCTGAAGATTTCCTGCTATTTCCCAAAGAAAGAGATTCCAGATTAATATATTTACATATGTGTTTACATTAAGCAAAGTTCATTGTGTCATACGACAAAACAGGAGTTTTCTTAGTACTCTCAGTCATGCACACACATGCTCATGCTGTGTGCCCGTGAATGTGCTCCTACTGTTATGTGACAGCAGGCCTTGACACCAAACAAACTTTGTTCAAGATAAACTTTGACCAAATCAATTTTTTTGCGTCTCTGCTCTTGCTTCTGTTAATGCAGCTTCTTGTATTCATTCATAAACAGTCAACATTTCATTTAACAAACCGATAAAATAACAGGCTAGTTTTACAGAAAATACATTTCATTTTTGAAAAATTAAAAACATGGATGAACAAAAAAACTAATAAACACACTAATCTATTGCATAAGAGAACATGACTTGTGAAGTTTCCTTTTACAACACAGTACTTGCAGGGTATTTAAATGGTACTTTTTTGTACCTACTGGGTACTTACATGGTACTTACTGTGTTGTTAAGTGGGATTATTTGGTTCTTACTTATGTGGTATTAACTAGGTATTTATGCTGTATGCACTTGGTTTTTACATAGCACATACTGAGTATTTACATGTTGTGTTAATGTGTCTTTGTAGTACTTACCACAAGAGTTTGAGTGAACAAAATTCTCAGAAATGTAGTTTTAATCTTGAATTCCTTCGTACATGTCCTCAATTATTAAAAAAGTGCTACAAGAACATCTTAAAAACAGCAAAAACACATTTTAAAAAAAAAAACTTTTTCATATTTTCCTTATTTTAATCAAGACAATAATAAAACAAAAATTTTTGTTTTTGTTTTTAATTTTCTCCTCTCTAGCTAAAGCGAGACAGCAAACTGAGTCACAGACAACACAGAAACACCACGGAGGCGGCTGTCAAAGGGAATCAGCTCTCGATGTGGGAGCGAAAGATCTCATGAACCCAAACACGCTGCTATGTCTGAATTCCTTAACTACTCACTAAATAGTGCTGTATATCAGTGGTCCCCAACTTTTTTGTGGCTGCGCACCGGTCAACCTATGGTGAATTCGCTGCTCGCCACCTGTCAAACATGTGATCTTGAGTTTGTCTGAGGTGTTACGGGGTTTTAATCTCACTCAGGGGTGTGTCTGCATGACAGTCGCTGTTTCTGTGTCTCTGTGACTGAGTTTGAAGGCTGTCCCGCATTAACCCGAAAAGAGGAAAAATAGGGGACTTTTTTTTTTTTATTATTATTATCTCCACAAAAATAAGTGCGACCTGCCAAACTGATCTGCTGTGAAATGCAGCCAGACATTCGAGCGCTGCGCGTGCTCGTGTGGTCGACCCGTCAGTGCTTTTTTATGAGCCCGCCCACTATCGCAGGAAAGGGCAATGGGATTGGCTAGAACTTCAAAGTACTGAAGAGAGTAGAATTGATTGACATAAGACCAAAGCTGTTCAATGAATCTAAGCACCAAAATGCAGCACCTTTTGAAGCAGCTTCTTTTGGTAGAACCGCAAAAATCATAACGGATCCTACTTGGAACCGAACTTTGGTGCAAAACCCTCGGTTCCACATGCAACTTTTCTTGAATTTTAGCGCTCAAGCTAATTGAGAGAATCCGGTCGATTTTCAAAATAAAAGACTTCCGTCTCGTTAAAAAATAAAAATTATTTAATAATAATAATTTATTAATTCTTCCGCGGCCCGGTGGCAAGGGATCCACGGACCAGCACCGGTCTGCAGCCCGGTGGTTGGGGACCACTGCTCTAGTGCTTTCACCATTTAGTGGTGCTATCCAAACCTACAATTCCAAAATCGAATGCCCTAGAAATTTCCTTAAAGTCTTGTCAAAAAAAACAACGTGTATCAATGCTCACTACATTAGCAAATGTAACCAACAATACATTGCGTTTGAACAATTTTAGCACAAGAAATGTGTTTAAATGTAATTGTTTAACAAACTATCCACTTTTCATCATCAGAACAAAGTGGATTTATAAGTAGATGTCGTCACCAGAGAATGTGGATCTATGTAAATCTATATATCTATCTATCTACATGTCTCCAAGGAACACGTGAAACTGGAGAAAGACCAGGGACTCAGAGAGGAACTGGAGAAAGCGTGGAAGGTTAAAGTGACAGTGGTACCAGTGGTAATTGGAGCACTTGGGGCAGTAACCCCCAAACTGGAGGAGGTGCTATAGCAGATCCCTGGAAAGACCTCTGACATCTCAGTCCAGAAAAGCGCAGTGCTATGAAGGAACAGCTAAGATAGCTGCGAAGGACTCAAGCTCCCAGCCTCTGGTCTTTGAGATTATGTATTTCTCCATGCTTGTGTTAAAAAAAATACATTCTGATCTTCATCTAAGTCACATTATATAATGAACACAGTATGCTTAAACTAATACAACACATAAAATGTAAGTTTTTGTGTTTTTATTGAAAAAAATATGTAAACATTTGAAGCAGGTGGGGGAAAAAAGTAAATTATTGGATTAAATAACTGGCTAACCCTCCTTTGGGAGCAATAACTTAAACTAGGTTGAAGTTGTATTAGTTTAAGCATCCATATATCCATATATATATTTAAATAATCGATGTATCTACCTTAGATGGAACAGTCTGTTTTCGTCATGTATTGTCTTAAAGTGACAGTACACCTCAGCGGGGCTGACAGTCACGTCCCTGATCCACAGGAAACTCCGTGTTGTGATGGGCGGGGCTTAGGAGCCCGCGTGCCCACTCGGTTCTGCCCCCCTCACATGAAAAGCCCCGACTCGGAGTCCGTCTGCCCTCTGCTTCTGTCACTGTCAGCCCGCTCGGTGCTCGATTGGTTTGGTCTGGAAAAACCATGGCAGACCAAGAGGGCAGTATCGCCGTTCCCGAGTTCAACTCCCTTCTCCAAATGGACCCTTACCTGAAACCTTTCGAGCAGGACTTCAGGAGGAGGTAAAACGGCTCCGGTAGGGGGGGGATTTCTGTTCACCGGAGTGCTTTAAGCAAACTCCAGTGGCGCGAAATGACAGTGCAATTTACGCTGCCATTTCTCCCTGAAAATACAAAAAGTCCAAACTCTCATGTAAAAGTGCTCATTACATTTTAACAGAAAGTTAAATTGTGCGTCCTAAACACGGACAGCCCCCGTTCCCCGTTTATTCACCGTCTCCCAGATCCTCTGCCTGCAGAGCAATACTCGTTTGGAGGATGCACACCTGACAGAACTAACGAGCCTCAGCCTCTGACCCGTGGGGTCTCAGCGTTTGTGCGCGAGGCGGTCATAAAGGCCGCACGTGCTTCAGTCAGGGTTATGTGCACGTCGTGTTCAGGTGAAAAACCTCAATCCACATGAGCACGTGACAGCACCTCAGTCTAGCTTAGATGCACATAATGCTTTGAATATTGTTGTTTACTGTCATTAACTATCATGCAGGCTGCAAATTAAGACATGATGATCTGTTTACACCTTCTTGTTGAGTACCCTCACTGTCCGAGCTAATAATAGGGTTTCTGACCCCTTATAGTGTTCACTTGGCTAGATGATCCCCTCCAGCCTGAACTTGACCTTTTAGTACATATTCAGTTGCATACAGTGTGTTACATAAACAAAGTCACTATGTTTATGTCATATTGACAGTTTGCTTGGTCATTCATTGCATGTGCAATTGTTGCTCATCTAGGGATGTAGCCATTTTATACTCCTGAATAGGCTTATATTAGAACACCACTACTTTAATTTGATGTTTTTGGCTGGTGTTGTTTGTGTGTATTTATGTGCAACTAGCACAAAAAATGATTTAAATTCATGTTGGATCATGTAATATGCAGAGGCGGACTTACCAGTAGGCAAAGGTAGGCGATTGCCTGGGCCCCCCCAACACTTTTGGAGGCCCCAAGCTGAAGACTTAATTTTTCTAAAACAGTTTCTATGCCCATCATTATTTGACTCTGTCAGAGTAAAAAAAAAAAATCTACAACAATTGAATATTCTGTCAACAGAAAGTTATCCAGCAGAGATGGACTCTTCTAAGAGTTTGAAAAGAAAACAGTGGTACTCAGCCAGCTGTGAAAAAAGGTAAAAGCAAAAAGAAAACAATATGTGATGCTATACTTCCAAAAGTGCAGGAAGGAAAACAAAACAGGAAAAATAACAGAATCAAAGTAATTCAGAAAGAAGATAAAGTCAACAATAAGAGACAAAAACATTTCTCATTTTGAGATTTTTTTTTTTTTAATCACACTAGTCCATGTGTCAAAGTCAAGGCCCGGGGGCCAGATCCAGCCCTCCAGATCATTTTATTTTATTGTTATTAATGGCCTGATCTTATCTTGCGTTCATTTCTAACTTGTATAATTTTGACACGATATATTTTTTTGGAGAGTAAAATATTATAAGTTATATAAAGTTTAAGTTGATTTATTCTGGTAGAATATTACTGCCTTTTAATTATTCATAATTATGTTAAGAAGTTATGTTTTTTATATTTAAAAAAAATTAGCATTCTGCAAATTTTTTGGTCTATTTTGGCATTTACTATGATTTTTTTTTTTATTTTATTTTGGAGTTTTGCTAATATTTTAGCTACATGCTAGCTGTTTTGGCTAATTTAAGTATTTTTGCATCTTTTGCATTCACTAGTATAGCCTGACAAATTAAATTACATATGTCACAGACGTTTTAGTGTGGTTAAATATTTAAAAAAAAGAAATAATTATCACAACCAGTTCAGAGTACCCCAAGTTATTGTTCACCCAGGCCCCCTAAACTGCTAAGTCCGCCACTGATTGTATGTGATGCACATTGCTGCATTGTCCGCACATACTTTAAGGCCAAATGTTGTTGGCCGCACGTATTAATCTAACTGTAATCTTAACCTTGACCCTTCCGTCAGGTTTGTCCGGACAAAAAAAGTTCAGCACTGGTTCCACGTATTTAGAATACTACACACAAATAGTGACTTTTTTAAAAAAAACAGAGTTTTTGTCAGTTATGTCATATTTTTTAAACAAACTTATAAAACATTAACTCTGATATGTTGTAATAGGTAGTGATTTCAAAATTAATTTACCTTAATGTTGGTACTCTATTTTCCCCGAGTATAAGTCGCGCCAGAATGAATATATGTTGCAGGAGTCAAAAAAGTCCTAATTAAGAAAAAAAAAAAAAAAAAAAAAAAAAACTGTAAAAAGTTGCTCTGGAAAAAAAGTTGCATTTTTAAGTGAGAAGTGCAACGGTTCTGAGCAAATTTGCCAAGCCTGGCGTATTGCTGCGTTCAAACCAAACACGATTCAAGCATTAGTGCAAAAAAGGAAAAAACATAGTTCATTAGGAGAATGATCAGATACTCGTAAATGTTTAATTCTTCTTCTGCATTACTCTCAGTCGCAAATACTGATGTGCACACCTGCATTGCCCTCTAGTGGTTGTTAGTGGAAACAACAGCTAAAGGGGAGCCGCTTGTTAGCGGGGAAATAGCATGCATATATATATATATAAAAGCCAATGTTTATTTTTTCTCAATATTAATTTCTCCAAGGTCTCACCCTTGGCCAAACTATGAAAAAGAATGTAGTTTATACTCCAAAGAATACGGTAATTAAAGCTTTTTTCTTGTTGAAAAATATTCCTGTCACTATATTGTTAATAAATAAGCTTCTGCATGTTGCTGAACTTCCCCGAAGTTCCTTATTTAGAGCTATTGACTAAAAAAGTTTGAATATTTTTTGATCTGTGCAAATTTCAGCCAGATTGTAGCTTATCACTTGAATAGCATTCAGTGGGTCCTTATACGTCTGGAGTTTAGAGGGGTTACAAACATGAAAAATCTGTACGAGACGCCTGGATCTCACCTACTTCACCTTTACATACCTACGTGTATCAGCAGCTGTGACCAAGGCTTTAACTTCAGCATGAACCACAAACATAGTTATGTTCTCTTATAGCTATTTTAGCAACAGAAAGTGAGTAAATAGTCAAACTAAAGGCCATGTTTATATTGTATTGAATGAAACCTCTGTAACGAGTCATATTCAGTCTTTTTGTGCAAATTATTTGCTTTTCCGTGAAGCCAATTCTTTTCTCACTGCCCTTACACTGAGGGGAACCTGCAGGAATGCGAGTTCCAAAGTCATTGTCTGCCTACTTCGTGTTGTAACTAGGGGTGTAACAGATCACAAAACTCACGGTGTCATGGTTTTAGGATCACGGTATGGATCATTTTTTTTGATCAGTAAAGAGTAAAAAAGAAAAAAAATGCAAAAAACAACAAGATATAAGCCTAAAAAGAATTTTTGGAAAAGCTTCAAAACAAATATTTAATAATGTTAGCTCATTGAGGCCTATTTATAAAAACAAAATATCTTTAAACTTTGAACACTTAGTCCTTAGACCAAATCTACAAAAACTGAGAGATAAGAATGATTAAAAACACCAAATCTATCTGGAGTACTTCTTAAAATGCTGATGTCCAAATTAAATGGTAAATAAATCAGTTAAAAATTAAACAATTATTTTTGCAGTTGTTTTATTGAAAATAACTATGGGAACATAAAAAATATTTAAAATAATTGTTATCCATAAAAGATGGCTCTGCCTTGCCTGCTTTTCCTGGAGATTTATGATCCCTTTCGCTTGCCATACTATCGTCCCCTGACTGCACGCATCCCTGTTACGGAGCAACGGCTTTCTCCTGTGCGGTACAGCTGGTGCTATGGCGGATTCTAAATGGGAGATTCTCTGAATCCAGAATGGAGATGGTTAGCGATGGATTTATTTAACTCTTAAAATTAAATAAACCTAATATTTCACCATTCGGGTCCTCCATGGTGAAGTTGGAAAAAGGTTTTTGACGGGAGTTCCTCCCACAGCTTCTAGTTCTTTCGGAGAACTGCGAAGCAGCTTTTTTAACGTTTGTTAAATGAGGAGAGTGCAAAGAGAGTGATGCACTCATGGCTAAAATTTTACATTTTTGTGTTCTTTTAACGATGGGAAATAATATAGTCACAATATTGGTCCCTTTCAGTTCACTTGTCAAAGTGGGTTCCCAGCTTGCAAAAAAGAACTTCTCATAATTAGAGCAAAAGTCTCTTAGATGGAGAAACGCGGAGCATCAGAACCCATTAATTCTCTCATTGTGTAAAAAAATAAATTGTCAACATCACCACTCAATGATGAGTGTTGATTAGTAAAAAGATGAGTTACGAAACTGTATTTATTTCAATTTGCGCTTTGGGTGTATTTCAGTCAGATTAATTGTGAATCTCTTCCTTTGTTTAATGTTTTGCTAAAATAATTTATTTGGATCCTAAAATGTATTTATTTATTTATTTATTTTAACTGTTTTGACCCAGTGTTATAGTTTTAAAAGATAAAAAAACAACACTTTAATCAAAATCAGTTCTTAAAAATATTGGTGTATCGGTAAATATACAACCCTGTATATGTCTGAGCTTTTAATTCAGGATATAAACATGCTAGTCATCTTCTGATTCAAAAATTGCTTAGACTAGTTAAATCAAACTTTTTTTTCTTTAGTTTTTAACCCCTTATTGCCTGTTGTCGCAAATATGTGACAAACCACTTTGGCTCTAATCTTACCTAAATGTAACATCTTTTTAAAAGCAGCAACATAAGCTAGAAATACATTTAGGTGTTAAGGAGTTAATGGATGGTTGGATAGATTAAATCACATAGGTAAAATTAATGTATGTAAAATTAGTAACTGTATATCACTGTAAAATAAGTAAATATTGCAATTTTGTAACTTAAAAAAACAACAAATGATAAAAATCTTAAATATGTTAATTCTGACTGAAACATAAATTTACATATTTTCTCCATGTATTTATACTATGTTCTATATTGCTAAAAGTTAGTTGCTTAAGACATAACTCTGTGTATTCAAACCAGGTTAGTCTGATCTGCAGAAAACAAATAAAGAAAAATAATATTTTACCTTCAAAGAAGGTTTAAGTTGCAACAAAAGTAATGCAAACATTTCCTTCCTCAACTGACTGCATAATTTACCAACAACTGGCTTGTGTTTGTTTGTTTGTTTGTTTGATTATGGGCTAGAGGGCTAGGGAGATTGCTGTTTGTCATAATGTCCATCACAAATCCTGATGTTTGCTTGATGCATATTTTCACTGAGTCTATTCCAGTAATGAACAAACAAAGTGGAAAGTTTTGATTTCAGCAGCGTGACTGTTTGGTTTTAACAGAACAGCACGAGTTCTAAATAAAACATAAGAATGTTTTGGATCAAATTTACCCTGAATTTTTTTTTTTTTATTGTATTGTGGCATTTATTTATTTGTTTTTTTTAAATTCAGCTTACTATAAAATCAACAGAGATGTCAGCACACAAAGCACGTGTTCATGCCCCTATTAATATGTACACATTTAAATGATATGAAAATGTATGCACAGATAAAGCACACTTTAAAATGCACATGTTTAACTAGCTGGGTTTAATAATTTTCAGTCAGCTCACATGCATCACGTTTCTCTCTTTTTTTTTTTTTTTTTTTTCATTTGCAGGAAATGAAACAGTGGGCATTATTCTGTGCACTAATAACAAAGTTTTAATAAAGAAAGCAGGAAAAAGCTTTCAATTGTGCGGTGCAAAGCAGAATGTCTGAATGCTCTGACCTTGTGTCTGCAGCAATCTAGATAAGCAAATAGACTCTAGTGCGTCAGTAGACTGCAGTCTCATGCTTTTTCTTTTTTTTTCTTTTGCATTACTTCATGTTAATTTTCTATTTAACCTTTGCATGTCCGTTTATTTAACCTGATAGAGTCAATTAGAACAAGATGACTTCATGCTGCTAAATGATAAGTGTTTGCAATTCGGATTATATGATTACTGTACACTTATTATTTATTTATTTATTTTTGTGGCTCTAAGGCCTTCTAATATCAGGTCAGACCTTGTTCCTCATACAGCAGGTGGGAGACCACCTGCTTGTATTTGGAGCAGATGAGGTTCTGTCTGCAGTCATGCTGAAAGTTGACTTCACCTATTGGCTCCGCCCTTTGACTGTATGTGAGAACTGGACTGAGTGATTGTAATGGGAACCATAGAAAATAGATTTTTTTTTCTTATTAGGGACATTGCAAAAAAAAAAAAAAAAAAAAAGGCATCTATCCACATGTAGCAGTATCAGCCAAAAGGCAAATTTTTATCTGGTCCCTGGACAGGTGGTAAAAATGTCTCCTTAAAAACCATTTGAAATGAACAACAAAAACATGAAAGAGAATTAGAGTACATAGCAACTTTGTAAAAGGGTAAAAATACAAATATCAATAAGCAATAGAAGTAATATTAATGGGTAAAAACTTTATGTAATTATAACAAACAGTTGGAATTAGAGGTGTAACGATTAATCAACTTGATCAGTGAATCGATTTCTATTCCCACAATCCCACCAGATTGATCTGTCTGAGGCAAGTTGTTAATCGAATCAACCTATATCTATAAAATTGTTTCAAAATTAAAAAAAAAGATTATATTGACCTTAGAAAATATCATCTGGATTGATATATGGATGATTTATTTTACTGTAATGTAAAACGACCATCACAGCAGACAACATGCGATGGCAGCAAAAAATGATCAATCCATCATTACACTCTGATCTTTGTTTCATCGATTGATCTGGTTTATTTCAAGCATAGATTGTGGAAAATACAGGACAAAACACACACATTTTTCAAACTCATTACAGAAATAATGAAATGCATTATTTTGGAAAATAAAAAATGAAGAAACAAAACCAAAGACACACTTATGTCACATTTAATTCATTAAATATTGTAATTATTAGCCTCTTGTGCTCTCTTATGGGGTCCAGATGACCCGACCCTTACACTGATGTATGATACCTCCCATGACAAAGGTGAACAGGATGTCCCCACTTTTAATGTAAACATGCCTAGGATAGTACAAAGGTTTTCTAGGATTTGTTGCATCCCTAGCAATAATTTATAAACATTGTTGTAAAAAATACCATGTAAACCTAAAAACAGTAGAGATTTGTAAAAAAAAAAAATAATAAATAAAAAATAAATGCATTTAGAGCTCCAACAAAATGAAGTAAATTCAACCCCCAATATTTTTCAGGTTACAGATTTGTCCATGTTGGAATCAGAAATTGTCAGTAGCAGGGATTGGTCTGAATCAGTCGGGTAACGTTTCCATGGTAACTACTCTCACCAATCAGGAGTGAACTTGTTAGAAGGCCACATCCCATTCAAAAGTGGGCTTCATGGAATCTGCCAATGAAATGTTTTGAACATTTGATGTGAGACCACATACTCGTTCTTGAGGCATGTGATTGGCCAGTTTATAACTTGCAAAAAATAAACAAATAAATTAAGTTTAGCAAGAACTTCTTAAAATAGATACCAGAGCAAGAATGGTTATTTTGACAAATCTAATGATGGAGTGATAGCTGTTTATTTCTCTATAGAAGTCTATAGGACTTTGACTTTGTGTATTCGGTACTGCCACAAACGATTATTTTAATGGTTGTCTAATCAACGATTATTTTTTTCCGAATAGTCGACTAATCGGGTCAGGAAAAAAGTTGAAGTAAAGTCTACATCTTAACCATCATTAGCTTCAAACTAACTAAAAACTATATATACAGCATTACCTGCGATAATGCTAGTGTGAATGGTGTAACCTGAATTAGACCGCTGAAGATGCTGGTGATGATAGCTGAAGATGCTAAAATTGATAGCTAAAAACACTGAAGTTGATAGTTGAAATCGCTGGAGCTATGGCTGAAAACTCTAAAGCTGATAGCCAGCTAAAATATTAGTTAAATGCTAAATTAGCCTAAAAAACCCTAAGTCAGCCAAAACAGCTAGCATGTAGCTAGAGTTCAAAATAGCCTAAAAAACCAAAAATAAATTCTAAATTAGCAAAAATAGCTAGCGTGTAATCAAAATATTAGCCAATCTCCAAATTAGCCTAAAAAAAATCTTACATTGGCCAAAACAGCTAGCATGTAGCTAAAATATTAGCTAAAGTCCAAAATAGCCTAAAAATAAATCCTAAATTAGCCAAAATAGCTAGCATATAGTTGAAATATTAGTTATGCTCCAAATTAGCCTAAAAATCTAAATAAATGCCAAAATAGTCCAAAAATATAGCAGAATGCCATAACTTTCAACTTTACTACACTCTGACTTCATATAATATAAAGTAACAACTAATCGACTATTAAATTAGTCGTCGACTATTTTAATAGTCGATTAGTTGTCGATTAGTCGACTAATTGTGGTAGCCCTAGTATACTTCTTGTATTTCTCAAACACAGTCAATGACTCCACTGCAGCTCCGATGTGCTTGGAGCACCTTTTGATGGCAACTAAACTTAAAGTGCTTTACATATGGCTCTGGAGCTGCATGAAGGTTAATTCTCGCTAAGCTCCTGGTGTTCTCACGCCCACAATCTCCACTTGCAGACAGAAATCAAGAGGTTTCTCAGGTGCCAGCGTCATGCTGAGTCCCAGTGCTAAGAATTTGGCGGGCTTATCTGAAGGAGACCTCTGACCAGAAAGATTGATTCTCCAGATTTCACCATCACGCCGCCGCTCACACCGTCTTCTATCAGTTATCTGTGTTTGCAGGCAGGACTTGGTTTATTATATAATATTTTACTGAATTTAGTTTCATATTTTATGTCATAATTTCAGATTAATTGATAGTAAACTTTGCTTTTGAAGGTGCATGCAAGCTATAGCCAGAGCAAGCTGTGCTCTGCTGACTTGTTTTATTATGAACTCTTCCTTTTGCATACTTTTGGATGTTGAAGCTTTAGAGCAGCATTTACCTTCTAATTTGGGTGTTCTGAGATTGTTGTTATTTATTTTTTCTTCTTGGTCATCAGTTTGTAATAATGACGCAATGGGTTTAAAGCCAAACTGATTATGCCCTCTGAATAAGATATATTTCAGCCAATATAAATGTTAAAAGTCAGGAATATGAAGAAAAAAAACAAACATTTTTTTTAGTCTGCAAGATTGATTCAACTTGTTTCTTAGTACCTTTTGTGGGATTTTTTTACTCTCTTCCAAGTCAACAAGTAGATAGTTGGCAGGAAAATGTTTAAAAAATGTTTGGTTTCATATAAATTTCAAGATGTACCATTTGCCTAGTTTTAGATTATGATGTATTCACATAACCCAATATTTACATTACATTAATAGACAATGCGACTTAAGTGACATACTATAGGTTGAAGTTGCATACTAATACTTACAGATTTAGCCTTAAACCTAACTTTTTTTCTCCATATGTGGATGGAAATATTATTTCCTCAATAATTATAATCACAGTTTTGTAATTTTCTCTGTTCCTGATGAGTTTTTTTTATTTTTATAATTGAAGCATTTTTTAATGTATTTTTAAATTAAATGTATCTTCTATATTCAAATGTGAAACGGATGAAGCAAAAGATGAGTCGAAAACATTATTGTTTGAAACTTTTGAAACTTTTTTTGTAGAAAAGAAAACAGTTGCATTGCAAGCGTACTGAACAGCATGACTGACAGCACGGGGACTTGTAAGTCCTAACAGAGGGGCAACACTTTTACTTCCTCTTTAATGCAGGTTCAATTAGTCTCTGGTTAGCTAACAACAGACCCACCAGGGTAAAGCCAGCAAACATGAAGACTAATCAATGAAAAAAAATAAAATATTTACTGTCTGGTTTCAAAAATTTGCTCTGAGTTACACCAATATTATAATTTTTTTTTTTATAACATATTGTCTTTTGATTGAAATTCTGCTTAAAAGGGTGTTTCTGTGTTTGTATTTAATAATCGTCAGCTCCAGCATTATCTCATTTTCTATCTTTTTTCTGTAAAATCTCTCCCAGTGGTTTATTATTTATTTTAATTAGGATTTAGCTGTTTTTATTCAAAAACAAACAACTATGTCATTTTCTTGCACAGTTTCTGCAGAGCGGAATCCCTTTATTAGAAATTTGCCTGAATTGTGGGTACATTTTTTTTGTCTGCTCCTCATTCTCAACTGTTTAAATAAAAAATATTCAGAAATGCAGTTTTAATTTTAATTTTCTTAATGTATGTCCTCCATCAGAAAAATACCACAAGATCATTCTAAAAACTTTTTTTTTATCTGAGTGGTTTTTCACTGATTGGTTAAAGCTGTTTGTCTGTATGCAGTTTTAACCATTTGGGGGGGAAAAAAAGCAACTCAGTGTTAAATGTGAAGTCATCTTTAACCTCTTTTATTCTACATTTATCCTTATAAGACATTTTATCCATCTTTTCTTTTGTAGTTTGTCTTGTAATTTTTTCTCCTCTTCCAAATTTACAGCTTTTACCTTTTTTTCTCTCTCTCTATCTTTTTTTGTTTTTGTCATTGCATAATCCACCCACATCCACACTGTACTGACCCACACCAGCATTTACTTGCAAAAAAACAGACTATTTCTGGCAAAATGAAGTTTTCTCAATTGGTTTGCAAACAAACTTTATTCTTACCCCGCCAAAATAAAAGCCAACCGTTAGCTCAAACACTTAAGTCTGGGCCAAACGGCTTATGTGCAAAGACTCCCAAATGTTATAATCATTTATAGAGAGAGCTTGTTTCAAGAGTTAAAATAATAATTTTTATGAACATTTTTTAACGTGGTCAGGATAGAAGAATTACCTTTTTTTATATATAGACAACCGTTTCCTGGACTGTCTATTGTTAATCCTGTTGCATTGGATTTCATTAATATTTAATGTGGCATTTTTTGACTTTTTGCCTCTTCTAAAAGTTGTTTTGTGTTTATCGTATTTCATTGTTAGATCAACTAGACACATTGATGACTAGTTTATAAAAAATGTTTTTAGTACAATGTTCTGCAACACAGACCACCAGGTTTGGATTAAAAATAATCCTGATCAGATTTGATTTCATGTGTCACAACTTTTGCCTCTCTTAGTGACCCTGCTGGTCTGATAAATGAGCGCTTGCATCCGAAACTCCTTGTTTCTGCAAACGAACAACAACAGAAAAAAAAGGATCTGTGTTATTCTGCAGGTCACGGACCAACCGCTAATTAACCCCATTTTCAAACCCTGCTTGTATGAAGGGAAACCTTTCAAGCACTCGCTCGGAGAGCGCTTTCATGACCCCATTTGAAGGTGACCTCGCTGCTGTCCTCTATGTGAACCGGTGATGCAGACTTCAAACTTTTTCTCTTCTTTTTTTTTTTTTTTTCTTGGCGTGCTTCAGACGCAGCAATGCTACAGCGCCTCGGCTGTCACTGCCACTCAAACATCACAACAGGCTGGATCAGTCACTCTAAATTTAGATGCTCAGATTGTCTCAACATTGAATGTATGAACATGTTTCAGAGAGCAGCAGCTTTTGATGGTTTCAAAGTGTAGCATGTAATTATGTCAAAAGATTTCAACTGGGAATAGGATTGTGTTTAAAAAATGGTTTTCTAAAGCCTAATTAATAATGTAAAGGAAACCATGAGAAAACTTTTTTTAAAAGCATCAAATAAAGTAAATAATTCTGTTCTAATGTTGAAATTTCTTTTGAACATTCATTTTACAAGTGATACGATTCTGTGTTTCAGACTGCATTCAGATGTTTCTGGAGTCTGTGTTTAGCCAGATATCACGCTGAGAACTTAAAGTAGTCTTTGTCTTCTCATTTTAATTGGATTAAGTTTAGCTGCTTCCTCTGTTCTGTTTAATGTATAGACTTCATATATTTACTTCCTCCCGTTGTTGAGTTAACTTTTCTTGTGACTTCATTTGACTGAAGGATAGACAGAAATTTGTAACATAAGTAATTGAAAATAGTTCATGCTCAAGTTATTTTTAATATTTTTGGAAATAGAAATGTTATTTTTAGGGGTGTGACAACGATTCGATTCATATCATAATCTTCAATTTAAACAAGACGATTCACTGACCGAAAATCGATTCAGGATGGCACACCGTGACATCACAACTACAAATACACAGGTTTAATTCAACAAGTTATTGAAGGAAAAATGACAGAGGAGCTTTTTATCATGTTTTAATCTCACAAATCCACCTAAATTTATTAATTTAATCCAAAGTAGTTGTCTGATTCACTTCCAGATCACCTTTTTATAATAAGTGTCAATCAACTACTCTGGTTACCACAGCGTCAGAAGAAGACTTGAACATAAGTTTGCGTATTTAAGTACATAAATATGAACGTTTCAAAAATATGATTCTATAATGTTATTGTTTATATAACAACAACTATTGTTAGATTGATCTGTCGTTTGGAGCTGGTCATTTCAAATGTAGCTTGGATGCCAAAAAAGTCACCCTTACCAACCCAGATATCTGAAAAAGCCCTATTATTTTATGCACAAAACTGGACTCTAATCAAATCAAAATACTAATTTAACCCTTGTGCTATACAAGGCATATTTACGTTAAAAGTGGGGTCATCTGGACCCCACAAGATTGTATGCTAAACTCTTTGTCTTCTCTGGTGTCCGTGGCAGACAAAAAAAAATCATTTCCACATTTGTCATGGGAGGGATCACACATCAATGTGAGGGTCGGGTCATCTGGACTTCACGAGATGGCAAAAGGTTTAAAAGGTTATTCCCTATAGTTGTCATGAATGGAAAATGAAGCAACTAAAAAAATTGGTTACCCTTATCTGTTCCTGAGTTTACTATTGATGTAAAACGTAACTTTTTGATCTAGGAGTCGATTGCAAATTGATTCCTTCTAAAACTACCCTCTAGTGGTCATTTGAGGAACTGCAAAAATGTTTTTTTTTTTTTTTTTTTTTTCTTCTTTTTAAATTGGCTTCATATTGGATTATAATCAGAACTTGAAATCTGATCTTTGAACATCAAGAATTAAAGGCCAACCTCTGAAGACAAAAAATTAGGTTACCGCTTGTGATAAGATATTTAACCTTTTATTACCTCTAAATGTGCTGACCTCACATTTTGGGTTATATTAGCACAGTTCTTAGATCTTCTTAACTGGGGCTCTGTGACTATGTGTAGAGGGTTAGATCAAACATTAGCTCAGATCTTAGGAGGTTGAAGGTATTACAGCTTTAATGGGAGAGTATTTTGCAGTCGTGTTGCATCTGATGTATATTCATAGTAAAGTAGTGTAGTAAGCTGTCATTTGTTACTTTGTGACTCGGGTAATGAAACAAATAGTAAAACATAATTAACTTGACCTTTTCGCTTTATTTGAACTTAAAAGAGAACATGAATTTTGTAGAAAATTCTGGATTCTTCCACAGGCAGGACTTTCTGGGGTGTATATACTGTTGGAAACGAATTAAATGTGAATACAGCTGTTGTCCTTCCTCTCAGTGTAATCTGGAAATGGTGACAAAGTGACAAAGTAGGCATGTGGCAACATCGGTTGGGCTTTAAAAGGTTCTACTTGGAAACTGCATTTTGTCTCCAACATGCTCCACGCAGGGAGCAGCTGCTGAAAAATCACACTGTTACTTCAGCCCATCATCACTAACCCCAGGGCATTCATAGGAAAGGCTGAGCTTTGCTTCGGGGCTATAGGGGAGGGAGTGCACTTAACTGTGCCGGCTGAGAGAGGCTCGCTGTACCCGGGGAATCTGATATGGACACCAGCCTGGCTGCAGGAAACTAAAGTGAGATAAATTGTAAAGTAGTTTGTCTATCCTTTGCAGTTGAAGGTAATGAACGTTTATCTCTTCGGGAATGCCTGTAGTCACATTCTAGAGGCTGGGAGGCAGGTTTGGATCCTGAGGTTGGATCTTGGAAAGAGGCGCGTGCCATCTTGTGCTGCAACATTTTTAATATATAATTTTAGGAAAAGTAATCTCTTAACATTAATCAAAGCATTTTTTTCCATTGAAAATTAGTTTCACCACTAAAATGGAAACTGATCATCTTTTGATCTGTTGTCAAAGAATTCCCAGTGGTCTTTCATTTGTGAAATTAGTGCAATTTTTTAGAACTTAGTTATTGGTGTGTATTGGGAAGAGTTTGGCAAATGCATAGCGCGATACACGTATCACGATACTTATCCCAATATATCCCAAGACAGTACCAGAGACAATATTTCACTTCTTTTTTTCATATTTCGACTTAGAAAAGCTTCATCTGAATATTAATACATTTTTCAAATAAAAAAAATGGTAAAATAATTGTTATTTAATGATCAGAACATTTAAGCACTTTAACTATCTCACACACGTTTGGTTTCGTCACTGATCTATCAGGTCGCTTTTGGCTTGCTTCGTGGTCAGCATTGTGACTGAAGCTCTGTGGGGTGCACTTTGTGCACCGTTGGGCGGCTGGTCTCACTGGTTCTTCCAGGAGCCACAGAGTACAGAAATTTCCGTTTTTAAACTGTACCAGTACCAACTTTCGCGCACCTTTTCGGTTAGTTAAAACTGAGTTGTAAATGTCTCATATCGCTATGAAACGATAGCGACTGTGAGGCTCACGAGTTCACGACTATCCCAAACTGCTTCTCGCAACATCTTGTTGTTATGCTGTTGTGTAGATGTGCTCAGAGAATCACAGTGTGCTGTGCTGCTAACTAGCGGTCGGGGGTTTAAGTGGAAAACAAAGTAAGATGTTGAACTGTATGCTTATTGATAATTGAATATTGTGTGATCGCCAAAGTATCGCCAAATGAAATATCACAATATTTTACTAAATCAATATTTTCTGACACCCCTAGACTTAGTTTCTACAGTTTGGCAGGAGTTCGTCAGAAATTTGCCTCTAAGATGTTTCTACCTGGCCCCCCCATTTACCATCAGCAATCTCAAGAGACTGCAGGCGCTGCAAACAGCTTTGGCCTTTTTCCGGTGGCTCACCTGACTCGCATCTCATGAGCCTCGACTTAAATCTCGTGGGTCGTGACTCAGATCTCCTGGGTTGCGACACGATTTGAGTTTCTGCTCACGAGACGTGAGTCAGGTGAGCCACCAGAAGTAGGTCGGAGCTGTTTGCAGCGTCAGCCTCTGCTGGAAATCTGTTTACACAAGCTCATGCTAGCTTACAGCCATTTGCAACCCCAACATAACATGAAACAAAATGACCAGGATATTTGTCCTCAAGTGGATGCATTGGTACGGAGCGAAACTGGGAGCTTGTGACTCACCAGTTGTAGCATCAATGTCCCCTCTATAAGCTTTTTTCAACAGGCATTATTTCTTCTGATCCTGATTTACAATGAGTTGAATACTCAGATATGCAATTTTTAGTTTAGTTTTCTGCCAATATGTCATAAATCCTAAGAAAAAATCCACAAGAACATGTTAAAAACACCAAAAACTCAATTTTCACTGCATCAGTTCTTTAAATGAGTCAATATTCTCAAATAAAAGTCACATTCAAAATCAGTACATGGAGTGGTTAGAGTACCAATTTATGTGTTAATTGTTTGGATTATCTACTATTAAGCGACTAATTTTAATTGCACAGAGATCTCAGAAATATTTATTCCTGAAATATAGATTTGTTGCATTGTCTGTGTAAAATTACTGGCATGTTTTAATGGGTAAACAAAGCTGGAGAGAAAAGAGGCACATTTTAAAGGCAGCACTTAACTTAATGATTTAGTCAGTTAATAAAGAACCAGCCTTTAACTCACAGTATTTCTACAACAGTAGACGGTAATTAAATGATGGAAAAGGGAGCAAAATACAAACTGATGGGGAGTAAATGGAGGAGAAAAGTGTCACTTTATTAGAAAGAAACAAAAAGTTGACTCGCGTTTAATCGTTGACCTCACATCCTCTTCTCTGAAGGTACGAGCTTCTGCAGAAGCAGCTCTTCCAGCTGGAGGAGACGGAGGGTGGCTTCGACCAGTTCACGCGCAGCTACCGGAGCTTTGGAGTGCAGCGGCAGCCCGACAACAGCCTCTTCCTGAAAGAGTGGGCTCCAGGTGCAGAGGCCCTCTTCCTCACCGGTGACTTCAGTAAGTAGCTGGAGAAGCACCATGTGTATCACGTATGGTATCCAACTTCTGTCTGACTTTGACTTTTTTTTACATTTTCTATTTTTTACTTAGTTTTGAAAAGGTGGAATAATTCTTAAAAACAAATCTAATTTTTTTTTTGTAAGAATTGTTTTAACCTTTAAAGATGCACTCCAGGTATATTTTGATCTATTGTAAAAATGTTAATAATAATAATTTCTGCAGTCCGGCAGGAGTTGGTTAGAAATTTGCCTCTGAGTTGTGGGTCTGTTGGCGCGGAACAACACCACCCCCCCTTCTCCTCCCCGTTACTGAGAGCTCTTTGTTTACAACACTAGTTTACAGCCCCTCACTAGTTTACACTAGTTTACAGCTTGTGTTATTTATTTTCAAATAACAAATACAGTGTTTTTTTTCACCTGCTCCTGAATACCAACCATTTAAATAAAGAAACACTCAGAAATGCAATTTTTAACATAATTTTCTTTATTTATGTCCTCCATCGTCAGAAAAACATGTTAAAAACACCAAAAAAGCCCAGCATTTTCATCTGAGTGCATGTTTAATGATCTGCAAAATGCTTGCCGTATTCCAATTTAATAATGTGTAGCAATTATTCTTTTTTTTTTTTACACAAAACCTGATTACACCTCCTGTAATGATATATTCAGCGAGTCCTGGAGAGTTTTTTCTTCCACTAATAGGTTTGCAGGTATCTGCTAAGAGTGTAGACAATAAAAATATATATTAAAAAAAAATCCACAATGAAAACCAAAATGTGAGAGGCTTTTTGGATTAGATGGAGTGTTCAACCATTTCTGTGCTTGAAGAAGAATAATCACCTTGTAGGTAAAAAAGTACCTTCCTTCAACTGAAAATAACTCGCTTTTGTTGGAACTTTTTTTGTGTGTTTTAATCTTTTTTGAGTTGACTTTTCTTCATTTTTATTTTACAAGATAAACATTTTACATTCCTTTGTTTGAAAATGTAGTTATCTTTAAAAGTATTTATCAAAATAAAAAATATTACTCTCTCTATATTTTTTAAATGTATTATTTAAATAGAATTTATCGTAACTTACATAAGATCTGGGGCTTGTAATGAACATATAGTAAATGAAAATGCTCCAACAATGGAAGAAAGTAGCTGCAAAATCCCCCAAAATGCTTTTCTGTGAATAAATCCCGACTCATGGTCACTCCTAATATGAGTATTGCTGAGTCATTGAAGCAAAGCTGCTTCTATAATGGCAAAAAATTTTCATTAAGCAAGAAAAACACTTGGAAAAACAAGGGCCCTTTATGTAAATAGAAAAAAAATACCTAATAAGGGTCCCTTGAAGTTAAAAAAAAAAAAAAAAAACCTGCCCTCACTGTCCGCCTCTACACAACCTCACTGCCCAACTTTGACCACACTTAGCAGCCGCTTTCCACTGTTAACTACTTCCTTCTACCTCTATCAGGCTAGTCAATATGTGTATATTGTTTGGTTGAGCTTCACTCAATGTTCACTATATTCCAATTTCAAAAAATGTGTGAGTTAATGGAGAAAGCAATTTTAGCGAGCACGCCAAGCTCATGTCATTCAAAATCTACAACTTCTAATTGAAGCATTTTTTCCCCAACTGGTTCCTAATGAAGTTTGAGAAGTAAGGAGATGATTGATGAAAATCCATAGGACTTGTTTTCATTATTAGCTGATGCTAAAGGTGCCTTTTTTTTTTTTTTTTTTTCTTAAATTCAAGATGGCGACCTCTTCCCGGGGTCAAAAGGTCAATGAAACTTCTGTCATGGTTCTAGACTTAAGTTGGCAGCATGTGTATGAAAATCACCAAAACTCACATTTTGCCACAAAGCTATAGGTTGTGTGGCCATCCCACAATAACTGAAAAACTTCCTTTGAATATCCTCCATATATTTGTAATGGTTTCGTTAGTGAATTTTCTGAAGCCCCATTGGAGATTTTTTCCTCCATTTATCTTTTTGACGGTTTCCTTCGCTATGATGTCATTGTTTTAGGAGGAGTGTCGTTCACTACATCCAAAATTAATTTTCACCAAGTACTAGGTGTGTGCAAATTTTGCGAAGTTTTTGAGAATATTGCAGGAGAGAAAGGTGCATACATTCATCTTGTATTTAAAAACAATATGCTCCTTGCAGTCAGTGAACGCAGCGGTCCAGAATAGAAACCCTACTTCCTAAGAGTTCAGTGCAGTGCGGTGGGAAGGGCTTCATCCTTTTGATCGCCTCTCAAAGGAATAGGAAGTGTTATAGATATTGATTACACAGGAGGAACATGCCCACTTAAAAAGAGCGGGTCTTTTGAATGTGGGTGTGCTGGTTAATATTTTAGCAGCTGGTTATTTCATCACCGCTCGCAAAGTTGTTGAGTGAGCGCAACCTCTGCACTTCCACTGAAATCAGTATTCCCTCAAGTTAACACTTTGAAAGTAATTTTTGTGTGTACTTTTGGAGGCTGTTTTCCAATTTACTGTGTTATTTAAAAAAAAAAGAGAGAAAAAAAATGCATAAAAAGTGTTTGTATCACATTGGAGAACACAGAATCTCTGGATTTATTTTCTGGACTTCATCATTCAACTATGAGTAAGAGGAAGCTTACTAGTCATAGGTTTAATTTGGGGATAATTACTTGTCTGCTCCTGATTAAAAGATAAATCAAGTTATTTTAGCCATATTCGATTTCTTATCAAGGTATCTTAATTATAAAACGTACTGCTGAGAATTTCCATTACATTACATTCATATAGTGTAAGTTTTTTATCCTCACTAGCTTTTAATTGAGGAGCACATCAGGGGGCATTCTGACTTCTTTTCTTTGCAAGGTTGATGTTTCAATTAATAGTTGATTCTGAACAACAGCTGCCCCCTTCTGTCTAATGCATGCACTGTAGTCATGGGCGCTGCAGAATTAGTCATTTTTAACTAAAAGTCTGCTGTGCTTCCATTATTTCCCATGCCGGCACCACGTTAACTGGCTCAGCAGTACAAACAAACTGCATACAAGAGGAGGAAAAAAAAGACCATGTTAACAGACTGCAGCGCCTCTGAAATCTATCATTTTTAATGAAAGGGTAGCACAGCAAAATGGTGAAATGTTTAATTTGATGTTGGGAGTTATCTTGATCGTTGCCCGAAATCTCCTCCAATCAAAACATCCCAGAAACAGATTTTCATTCAATTT
>NC_050524.1:8118833-8133982 GCF_002922805.2 Oryzias melastigma | reverse complement strand
GCAACCTGACGGTGTGCTTTCCATCTCCATACTTTTGATCAACAAGCTCAACACCGCATCCAAACCCTCCTTGTATTTTTCCTCTGTGATTTCACGTCCGACCTGAAGGAAAAAAGACCATCAAACAACAGCGAAGCATTATTTAAGCTGCAGCAGGAGCAGACTCATTCCAGTCTGCAAGTGTGGTCACACCAGATAGAAACTGTCCTCCTTCTAGAGTGTTCCACAGAACTGCATCGTCTTCTGTTGGATCTACAAGGATTCACCCTAAAATGATAAAGCAGAAACACAGTATTAGACAAAATGTAAAAAAATTAAATAAATAACTGTTGCATTTGGATGTTGCTTCTACCATAAACGGACTGAAGGCTTTATCACACTGCCACTAAGTACATTTTGCACGTAATGTAATTTTGGTTTTTAGTGATACATGCGGTGATATCTGTAATTCATAAGTATTTCATGTGTCCCTCATTCATCGGTCTGCACAGATGCCCATTCATTGTCATCGAAGTACAAAAAAATCCAGCAACGATCAGAAAATTCATTGAATTTCTTCACTTTGACAATAAGAGCACTGGGCAGAAATCACATCACGTCAGCACCCTGGACATCAGCCGCCACGGTTCCTCGAGATGGTTTGTTTTTTTTTTTTAAAGTGGAATTCTCCTAGTCTGGACTCTGGACCAGTTTTTTTTTTTTTTTTTTTTTTTTTTTTTTTTTTCGAAATTGAGAACTAGTATATTTACGAACTTTGTTTTTATTAAATAGTCACATCTCGCTAGGGGTGTGCCAAAATATTGATATTGCGATATATCATGATATTTAGTCCTGCAATTGATTCTCGATGGGTTCTCATCAAGTACCGATCTTTTATTTTCATTTGAAGAGGCTGTAAAACGTTATATTCATCATCCTTTGGTGAGACGTTCCTTTGGAGGTAGATGGGGTGAGTACTTCAAGACTGGTTGTCTTGGTTTGAGGACAATGCTAGTTAAATACAGAGTATTACCGGTACTAATTTCCGCAATGATGCACAAAAGTGTCTATTATTTGTTGCACAAAATAAGACACAAGTTGTTTATTTTGATTGGCTTCATGCTCAAAAATAAAAAAACGAGTTCTATATAATGTGAGTTGTGATTTTTACCTATTATCGCAGTATCGCGATATCATTGATATTGTGAGCCATGTATCGCGTATCCCATCATATCGTCAAGTACCCAGTGATTCCCAGCCCTAGTTCTCGCATCAGTCACGCACAATTGCGTATATTTGGCACATAAATTGCATATGAACTATGTAGGAACTACGCACATATTGAATTATTCCCAACCAACCAAAACTTTGGAACTGCTCAAACCCAAATTTACGTAGAAACGCGTCAGCCGTGACCTTCGTCAGACAAACCTACGAATTACAAATATCACGCATGTCACTAAGGACCAAAGTTGTGCACTAATCACAAATGAATTGCATATAAACAGTGCAATAATCCCGCACAGTTCCCGCATGATTTGCTTATTATGTGACGGGTATGTAAATCAGCCGATCATTCACCCCCAGTGTCCTGTGGCAGGCAGAATGCAGATCGAGAGAATGCGACTCTAAACGTGGACCAGGTCCTTCTCACACACACACACGCACGTCTGGTGGGCTGTGTGGGCAGCTGACTTAGAACTTTAATTTTAAAGAAAACATCACAAGGACAAGTGGCGGGTGCTGTCCATGGTACTGACAAATTGTGATTTTTATTTATTTATTTATTTTTTGCCCAGTGCTCTGATTATCTAAGTTAAGAAACTCAATTCATCTGACCTTTGCGTGGTTTATTGGTACACCTTCCGTGTTTTAACATGCTTCATTTGTGATACATCTGACATTTTTACATTTAAAGATCACAACTTTTTCCACATATGACCATTTTTCCTGTGTGAAGCATGCTCAAAATGTACGTAGCAGCAGTTTGATTGTGCCTTTAAGCAAAGCACAAGAAGAAATCCTACTTTTTTCCTTTTAAGTAAAAGTCAATTTAGTGCCTTTACAAGATTTCACTGCAAATATGAATTTATGGAGTGGAAGTACGTAGTACATTGTAGCAATTTCTTAAAGACCCACTCTGATGAAAACCTTGTTTTTGGGGCTTTTTTTGTACATGTTCTTGTGACATTTTTCTCATGATGAGAAAAAAGAAGTAATTTGAAAAGAGCATATTTGTGATGTATAAAATCCACTTTCACATAATTATACCTAATGTTTTTTTTCATACAGGACTTCATTTGGTTAGGTTGGGTTGAGGTTGTGAGGGACTGTAAGCTAACAGTAGAGAGTGTAAACAGAGAGCTCTCAGGAACTGGAAGGAAATGAGGGGGTGGGGTTACTACGCGACAGCGGTCCCGCCCACATTTCACTGACAAACTTCAAATGAACTCCTGACCCTCTGCTAAAAATGGCATAATCATAATGAAAGACCACTGGGAACACTTTTACAAAAGTCAGTAAAGAGAAATGTAGCATTTTCAGAGTCAGTAAGTATTAATCCTAAAAAAATCATTTTATATTAATAGAACAAGTTTAGTGGATTTGTATTTTCGCAGGTACCAAAGAAAACAACACATCTAAAAAAGAAAAAAAAAAAAAAAAGATTTTTTTTTTTTGATAATTAGCAGCAAGTGAAAATTTGTTTTATTTCACTTTTTTAATTTGGTGTTGGTGATTAAGTTCTAACATAGTAGTTGTTTTTTTAGCATTACATTTCACATCAACTAGTAATAATTGGTTTGGCAGAGCTAAAGAAAGGATTAGCAGCCTTAAAGACACAGACTTTAGTGAGAAATGGAGGTGTCCAAGAATTGTTGTTGATAAGCCAGATGGGAAAAAAAAAAACTTTATTAGAAAAAAGTGTAAACAATGGAAAAATTGGGAAAAAATATAACCGAGATAGGGTTTGCAATTTTTTCAAAACTGGAACGCTCCAGTCTGCAGAAACTTATCTCAGTTTTGCAGTAATTCAGTATTAATTGTATTTTAGTAATTTTCTCAAATTGAAACGGTGCAAAATTGGAAATATGTCAATTTGTTTACCATCATTTCCTTTATGTGCTTTTTGTTTCTGTCATATTTTTCCTGCTTCCTTTCATTTTTTTTTTCTAATTACCTTCCCAGGACTTTGGGCAGCAATTCTAAGATTTAACTGAGAGATCACATTTTGACACGGTTCAGTCGTGTTATTTGATTTCTAGTTTTATACCAAACGTGGGGACAGCCCAGCAGCCCCAGTCATACAGTAAATATAGTACAAGTTGAGTTCACCATTTTTTAGGGGAATTTAAGCAAAAGGGAGATAAATAAATTGTGAAAAATCTCCAAAAGCTCAGTGAAAAGTACTGGGATTCTGCTACTTCTGAAGCATCTTAGTGATTCATTTTCTTTCTTTGTGTTATTTCCTTTTCGTTCATGAATAACAAGCAAAAACACACCACACAACAATGAAAAGCACATCCTAAAATGACAGGCCAAGGTGGTCACTTTGTTATAGATGCTGTGTGTCAGTCAATGTCATCCTGTAATGTGGTATCGGCAGGTTCTAAATGCGACGTCTCCCCCGTCGTTCCCCCAGTGATGGAATATCAGGAGCAATGATTTATGATTGTTCAATTTTTCATTTGCTTCTCTTCTTTATGTTGAACTTCCTTTTCCCTGATATTTCAGATAAATAAATAAAGAAAAAGACAAATGCAAAAAAAAGAACAAAGAGACTTCCTTGGATGCGATGACTAATTTAAGTAGAAATCAGAATTGTAAAAATAAAGTTGCAACCAGAGGGAGATGTCAAAATAGAAAGCAAACCCACAGAGAAGACTGCCATCTACAAACTGTTGTTGGCACAAGGCAGGGTGGCAGACACCGGTGTTACGGTGTTAGGAGGATGACACTGCTAATGGTTTAAATTGGAATTAAAAATAACTACTATCATTTACTTTGACTTCTCCTTCTGATAATGATAGACAAACACTGCAAGGAGCCTTTTTTTTTTACTTTCTTTCCTTGTCATTTTTTTGGCATGCAAGAAAATCAACTCTTTTTATTTTTTTATCTGTATATCAAACCCTGCTATTTTTAAAATACCCAGGCTGAGAGTGAGTAAGGGTTACAACCAGGGGACCATTATAACATTATTTTTATTCTTTTTTACTTTTTTGCTTGTTTGCATGCGTTATTTATTAGCAAGGATTTCAGTCTAATATTTGCTATAATTTTTTATTATTTCTAATTTTTGCTATTTTTTTTTTTACTATATATATTTTTCTAAAATTATTTCTAATTTTGCTTTATTTTTATTTCTAATTCTTGCCATATTTTTTTCTAATTTTTTGCTATATTTGTTTATTATTTTTGCTATATTCTGTTTAGATTTTTGCCTTGATTTCTTTTTTTCTGATTTTTGTTATTTTTTTTCTATAATTCTTCTTATTCTCGAATTTTACAATTTATTTATTTATTTTTTTTTGCTACAACTTTTTTCAATTTTTGGTGTAATCATTTCTAATTTTCACCATCATTCAAAAAATTAATTCAAAATTCAAAGGTTTAAAATAATTTAGAATGGAAATTTAAAGGTTTAAAAGATCTGAATGAAAATTCAAAAGCTTAAAAAATTCAGAATCTGGTGGAACAGAAAAACTTCCATAAATTTAGATTTTTTTTCCATTTTAGGTTCTGTTTTGTTTCATGACATAAATAATTAAAAGGTACTATTTTAGAATTCGGGAAATGACTTCAACTCTCAGTTTACACTCTGTTTTCAAAGAAATGCAATTTAAAAGGTTTGGTTTTATTAGTAATTAAGTATGTTGTAATTAGAAACTAATCATTTTTCCGCTTTTTCCAATTCTTTATAATTAAATATGAAAGAAAATACTTGTTTTTTTTTTTTTATTTGCCAATATTGCAAGAGCAAGATGTGATGTATAATATTTAATAACAACTCCTCCAATGTTTTCAAAGTGTTCCCAGTGGTATTTTAATTATGATAAATCCATTTTTGTTATTTGCAAACTAATGTCATATTTTATTTCTGCCCACTCATAGATGACTGGAATAAATTCTCCCACCCCTACGCCAAGAAGGAATTTGGTAAATGGGAACTAATTCTTCCGCCAAAGCATGACGGGTCCCCAGCTGTGGATCATAACTCCAAACTGAAGGTACAGCATCCTTGCGTGTGTGTTTTCACGCCCTCCATGGGCGTCGCCTGGCCATGACGGCACAGGCAGCTGTCGCCATCATGTCCGTGTCGGTTCCCTGTCGCGCGTTGTCTCATGAACCAAGTAAAAAACCTGGCATGTTGTCAGCAACATGTCATGCTTGCCCTGCACAGTGCTGTGTGTACACAGATTGCACAGTGGAGAGTAGACACACCTGAGGAGCCCAACTGATGGCTTTGTTTTCAGCTCCCATCTGTGGCAGGTATCCCTCAGGGCATTTTGCCATGTTTGTTTGCCGCAAAACACAGCCCACAGTGGGTGGACGCCATTGGTTTTTAAGCTCTAGTAAATAATTCATTGGGGTTAAATAGGGGTACAAAATGCACCTCCCTTTATGCATTGTCTGGGCACGGTTGAGGGGTAGCACAGAAATGAAATGCAAGCTGCAGAGTGGATGGCACTGCTACTGCACTCTCCTTGGGACTTGCTTGCACACTGGCGCTCCCTGGCCCGCCTGCCCAGCTTCCATTGTCAACGGAGGTCAGTTTAAGGATGATAAGAAGCAGATGGAAAAGCTGGCACCTGGCCTTTCCGTGCGCACCCCTTCTAACTATGAATGGCCATCGCGCTGTGAGCTCCACTTTAGAATTGGTTCCAGAGCAGTCCCTCGTGAATGCACAAGCCCGGGCCCAATCACTCTCACAGAGAGCAGCTTGCCCTTCCATCCCTTTTGTTCCGAGCCCAATTTGTCTCCGTAAACAAGTAGTGTCCTTTTTTGGGTCTAGTTTTACAATGAGAGCTTTGTAATTCAAGCGAAGATGTGAAGCGAACCATTTTAACACATCATTTTAGCCACACACAACTACTCCGCGTTGGGTTTCTTCTCAGTCCAAGTTTTTCTTTAACGTACTAAATTCCGGCCAATTTGTCTGAGGGACCACCGCTCCGTCAGGCTTTATGCCAGCTCATTTATTTAACTATCTTTTTCCTAATTCTATAAACTATGGAGCATGTCATAAGGGGAGCCAGGCAGCTAACCCCTTGGTGGCCTGCCCATAATGAAAAAACCCCATCGGGGAGTCTGGCTACCAGCTCACAGGCAGGTGGCATTGGAACAGTCATTACTTCGCAACAGTAGCCAGATTTAGTTGGGCTCTAATGCCTGTTTCTGCAGGGGACAAATCAGGGTGAACACATACTGTGGGTAACACTACAGCATCGATTTCCTAGTGAGTCTTTCCAACTCTCACGCTGCTTTTCTCCTTTCTTATCTGACAATGGAGGCAAAGTAACTTGACAGATTTCCAAACTATGTTTATTTTGCCCCCTTCCAATTCTGAATTGCAGTCATAATGGATGAAGCCCAAAAGGATAATGATTTATATGACCTTGTTTTCTTTCTTTCTTTTTTTTTCCCTTCTAAAATGCTCCCCGCCTTAATTCCCCTCAAGATGGGCCAGTAAATCGCTGCGTTAAAGCCAATAAAAGAGTTGCACTCTTCACAAAGCATAATCACCTCTGAATAAAAACTTACTGCAACAAGTCTTCTGGTCAATACTGCAGCTTTTTAACCACTGCACCCCGCTGCGTCTCTGTGCCAGTGTGGGAGATGTTTTCTTTTTTTTTCTTTTTGAGCTTTTACATTGGCGAGCAGGGACTCACTTCCTGTTAGGGGGATGCTTTTCATTCTGACACGTTTTTAAAAATGCCTGCCTCGTTGGCTGAACAATCTTCAGCATCTCGCTGTATAACAGATGGGGGGAGTAGCAAGAATTTTATAGTGTAAGCTCTCCGCAGTTAGAAGGGTAAATAATGCTGACAGTAAAATCACATGCAGAGAGCATTTTTTAAACCTTTTTTTTTATGATTTGTGGATTTTTCGAGCTCTACTGGTGTTTTCTTCCTATTAAACTGTTTTCACTCTTCTTTTCTTGTTGACTGTAGTGTTGTTGTTCTGCAAGATAAAACCTATTTACTCTGTTTACACAGGTGGTTGTTCACACCGGTGACGGTCAGCGCCTCTACCGGATCTCGCCTTGGGCGAAATATGTGACGAGGGACGAGAAAACTGTCATCTATGACTGGGTTCACTGGGATCCTCCTCATCCTTACGTCGTAAGACTGAACTTTATACTGTGCTGCCCCAAATGATCAATTCCTCTGGCAAATTTTGAACAATAGAAATGAAAATGAAATGATTATTTTTTTTTATTTCACAAAAATGCCCCTTGAGTCTCTTCATGTCACCCTCTGGAAGACGCCTGCCCATTTTCTAGTCAAGAACAAACTTGCTAGTTGATTAAAAGTAACTTTAATCAAAATTTGCTAGATGTGTTAAAAATTCTGGGCTTTTTAAAATTTAAGTTAGCTAGGTTTCTGCATTTAGAGGTTCCAGTTTGCAAATAAATAAGGACGTATTAAAAGTGTTTCCCTATATGCTGACTGCACAGGGAAACCACTTGTTCTCTTGGTGCCTTGTAAACTTTTCCATTTACTGAAAGAATGTAGGCACAGGACTTTTTATTATATTATTTTTTCAAACATTATCGTCATGATTTCAATCATAAACTACAAAAAAATCATAGAAATGGTTTAAATTTTTGCATTTGTTTTTCTGTAAGAAAATCAGCTTTTGTACGGTGGCTCTGAAGGGCAAATCACATCAACAAATGACTCGAAGCAAAAATTTATAAAAGGGAATCAAATATAAAAAAAAAACAAAGCAAAAAAAAAAAAAGATTCCAAAATGTGTTTTTTTTTGTTTGTTTGTTTTTTACGTTTTGGTTTCGGAAATTTTTTTTTGTTGTCTAAAATGTATTGCTTTTTTTGTTATGTTATTTGTTATGCTGTTTTAATTGATGTGATCTTTAAAATGTTTTTACGTCAAGTTACTTGTTGATGTGATTTGCTCTTCAGGGCCATTGTACATTTGATCTCCAAGAAGTTACTATGTAGTATTTGGTGGAGACTATTTTGTTGATAAACCCAAAGTTTTTTTTATTTTTTTTTATCCATTAGTCATCAGGCATATATATCTATATCTATACATTCCTGGAAGATTTCTGTCCTAAATCTGATCTGAACCCTAGAAATTGTTTGGCCGTCGCATGACATTTAAAAAAAACTAGACGATATAGGCTTCTTTATGACCTTAATGCAGTGTTTCCCAGCCATGGTCCTTGGGGAACACCGTCCTGCATTTGTGTCATGTTTCCCTGCATGAGCACTCCTGACTCAGCTCATCGTCAAGCTCTGCAGAAGCCTGATAATAGCAGCCATCAAAGGCAGGTGTTTGAGGAGGGTTAGAATGCAGGACAGTGTACCCAGAGGAGCAGGGATGGGAAACACTGCCTTAATGGACTTTATTAGCCATCCCCTTGTTTGGGTCATTGTCATACTTCATTGTCCTGGTTAATGAGAGAATATTCTCATCCAAGTTTTAACTATACACCTGAGTCAGCTGTGTTTGTTGCAGACTAACAGCTTGAGGTAAAGCTCTTGTTTGTAGGACAGAATTTGAATCGGTTGTGGTGTTGTGTTGGTTTGTTTAGCATTTGTAGTCACAACTCCATTGACATCAATCACACGCTCCTCCAGTGTAGTTCTGGCTGAGCCCTCACTTATCACAAGATCATTCTAGCCCTTTAACAGCAGTCGTTAAGGACCACTATCCTGCTTGATTATCTTGCTTTGATCACTTGGACCTGATGTGTTCTGCCAAAAAGAAGCCACACTGTGTTGGAAACATTGACTGTGTAGAGAACTGGCATAGACAGTATATGTTGTCTGGACGAAGCGGTTGTGACATCACTCTTAGAAATTGCCTTACCTCCAGCTCTAGCAAAATGAAGTCAATTCAGAGAACTGGACTGAGTGGCCTCTCTCTCTTCACGTTTCAAATAGGAAGTACCTGCTGGTTCCAAGAAGCCAAAATCCCATTGACTTTTATTTGTCCCTAAGTTTAAAGGACAGGGCTAATTGTATCAGGACCACATACCCCATATATCAGAACCAGAATTATTGTTGGTTATGGAAGGTTGCATACTTGTTTACCTGAAATGCAATTTAATTTACAATATAATTGTGCTTTCTGGAGTGATTTTAGCATTTTCTTCTGACTTCTTCTGAAGAAACTTTGATAAGAATTGCTGATATTTCTCTTTGTAAGTGGGGTAGCATAAAAAATCATTTGGAGATCAGAAAAAATCTTGTCTTTAACGTTCTTTGTTTTCACTTAAAGTAGATTTTGTTTTGTTTTTAGATTTTAATCTCACAAAAGTTGAATGTTTTGTCCCTTTTATCGTGTTTTTTTTATTTCAACAGTGTGAATCCATCTGTTACAATTTTAACTTAACACATTTCTCACTTGTAAAGCTATTGTTAAAGTGGATTCTTGGTGCGTACTGATTTGAGGAGATCTGAATGTGTCTTGATGCCACTTAATGTCCTTAGCTGAAGAGTGAACTAGGAAAAGAGCCAAGAGGCCATCAAAGTTCACCTTACTCTTTTTATCGCTCTTTATTTGGCACCGTTTTAATTAGAGGAGCTCTTTCATTGGCAGTATATTTGTTTTATTTACAAGAGACTTAATCATGCACTTCAAATATTGGGTTCATGAGGCTTTCTGGGCAGCCATGAGGAAATATTGGATGTCTGCAGGATAAGTAGCTTTCCTGTTGGGTCACACATTAAAAATTATTGATATGGAAGTGTTGCAGATATATTCGGGGTGTGCAGTTAAGACCTAGATCTCGACTTAACAGTTTAGTATCAGTCAGCAAATGTAATGTAGTGTGCCAGACTCTGCCTTCATTTCTGTCCACTCTTGGTTTCCTCTCCAGCATATCCACCCTCGGCCAAAGAAACCCACAAGTTTGAGGATATACGAGGCTCACGTGGGCATCGCTTCACCAGAGCCAAAAGTCGCCTCTTATTCCAACTTCACAACAAATGTGCTGCCTCGAATAAAAGACTTGGGTAAGATATGGGCAAAGTCTTGTTTTATTAGATACTCAGTCTAATCCTCTTCCCGCCACTTCAAGCTTTTGTGGACTCAACTTGAGAAAATTTAACATCTTCGCCAGCCAAGTTCTGAGCCAGCTTTTTTTCTGGGTGAGAAGCAGAAGCTGAGGGATTCAGGACAGTTTTTTTCTTTTTTTTTTTTTTTTTACTCCACTGTTTCTTTTAAATAAAGCAGCCAGTGTCTCCATCCAAACTGGCCTCTATAATAGCTGACATGCCTTGCTGCTGAGAGTGCCACTGGTCTTCCAGGAGGAGTATTTTCCAAGGCAGACCTGTCACACTTCCTCTGCATAAAACTACATCAGCGAGTCAACACCCTGTTTGCTGGCAGGACATAAAGGGATCCCTGACCAATGGGCAGTGTTTTGTAAAAAGGGCCTTCACAGCTCAAGTCACAGCACACAGCCAACCTGACAACTTGTTTCCATTTCAGACAGCCACTGTTGACTCAGAAGGCCAGCAGTAAAGCAAAGTCTTCCTCCTACACATTTGCACCTCAGTCAATGACAAGTCTGAGACACGGTTATGTTTGGAGCTAGCTCAAATAATAATTTGTCAACCAAAAACGGTAAAAGCAGTTTGATAAACAGGAAATTTAATCAACAACTACAATTTAGCTTAATTTAAACATTAAACCTTTTGATTTTAGACTTGCTGAGCAGTTGAGTTTTCTGCTTTTTAGGAAATCGTTACTGTTTATATCATTAAAGTCCAACTCCAACCATATTTTTTTTTAGTTTTTACCCAAAATCAAAAATCCATTGTTGTTTATTTAAACATATTTTATCCACAGTGGGAGTAGCTCATTAGAAATCCAATTTTGGGTTATGGGCGGGACTGTTGGACAGATCAACCCGCTCCCCCTTAAGCTAATATCACAAGCGCAAACATAAAGACGAACAATATTGGATCAATCCAGTCGAACAGTTTTAAACCAGAATTGCCACTTTCTACAGAGTGTCTAACACTCATCATGCCTCGCACACCTAAGCATGAGCGGGGCAGGGTGCGAGCAGGGACTTTAGCACGCCCATTTCAGTAGCTGTGCCTTTAGTCCGAGCATTTTCTAGCATCTGGTTTTCGATCCAACGATTTGAATTAAGAAATACTTAGAAATGCAGTTGTAATCGTAAATTATTTTAGTTTGGTTCTCTACTATGAGAAAAAATGCTACAAGAGCATGTTAAAAACACAAAAAGACAATTTTCATCAGAATGGGTTTGTCTGATGAAAATTGTGGCATGTTTCTGATGATAGAAGACATATACTATACTTATAATTGCACTTTTGAGTATTTCTTCATTCAAATCGTTGTGAATCAAGAGCAGATGAAGAAATGCAGTTAAAATAAGCTTGTAGTTGTCATATATAGAAACTCCAGTGGGCTTGCTCCGCTCCATTCTAATGTATCCACTTGTAGACGACTAGAAAGAAGACTCAATCATTTTCCTCGACCGAGATAAGATCTGAATAAAAACTGTACGGATGTATAGCTTCAAAATTGCACACCGTTTATATTGCACCGCTAATGTTAGGTCAGGGTTGTGACCTGCTGTGAGCTAGTGGTAGAGCATGTAAACAGATGGTTGATGGGAAGTGGGGGTGGCGTTGCTATGTGCCAACGGTCCACTGTTTGCTTTTAATTTTTAGCTTGTTTATACAGTTTTCACTAGTGAAGGATATCAAGACATCATAAAAATAAAACGAGCATAAACTAAACTAAGAAACAGCACACAGAGAAACAAAAAATAGAGGAAAATTTCTAATGGACTACTGCAGCTCTGCAGAAACCATGTCCAAAAAATATGTCAGGTCTTTTTGTTTGTTTGTTTTGAATTTTTGCAGAAAAACAACATAATCGTAATTAAAAGACCGCTAGGAATGCTTTTAGAATATGTCAAAAGATGGTCTGAGTGAGGCTTTAATTTATGAGCATCAAAGAGTACACAAGATACTGTAATACAGTTAAACTGTGAATGACTTGCACAATTGTTATTGCAGTTTAACTGTTGAATACATTCTGTTGCTCTTTTTTTAATGCAAAAGAAGTCAAGATTGTTTCCACCAGCCAAATTTGTATCTAGTCTTCTAATCTAGACAATCAATTTTTCACTTCGGTGATACAACAAGCCTCAGGCTAGGATCTTATGACTGGTCAGATAAAGCAGGAAACATAAGATTTTAAGAGAAAAAAATTGTCACAGGGAAGAAAAGGTTCTTTTGCATCACTAGTGTATGGATTTCTGGTAAAACTAAGAAAATATGTTGGATTATCTCATATTAAACATGCCCTTTTTCAAAAACTCAAATGAAAATGTTAAAGTTGTGTATTACAGACAAATAACATGGAAATGTAGATTATTTCTTATTTTCTCATGAATTAGTCTTGTTTTGTTTGCAGCTGGCAGTCACTCACAAAGTAGTCCATCTCTTCTTGACAAACGATGAAAACTAAAAACAACAATTTAAGATAAATTACTGTAATAAACAAAAAAAAATGTGACCAAACATGTTCTTTCATGGATGAAAACACAGACGAAGATTTAACCATCATCTGTCTGAGATATGAAGTTCATGAAAATTTACCTCCACTCCAGTTGCCATGGATATTATAACCATCAGAAGTGAAAAGAACATTTTTGAAACCATAGATTTTTTTTTTTTTGTTATAAAACTAGATTGAGTGGTTTCTTATTTTTAGTTTTCCACCTGCCTCAGACAGGTAAAATATAGCATTACTGAAATGTTCCAGGTAGCTGCAGTGACTCGATGAGACTTGACAGAAAAGCATGGCTGCAACTCTCAGCTTGTTGTGAGCTTTCATAACCCAGTGAGATACAAAGCTGTCCTTGGTGCCTAGTTTGATCATTTGATGTTGTACACCACCAGATTTAGTGCATACATTTACTGTAATAGGGTGGTAATTCATTATTTATCTATTTTTTGTTCCTACAAGAACGTTGTAACCCCTACAACCCATATTTAACTCTTTAAAGTTACGTACACTCTGGGCATGTGATGTGCATTTGAGAATGAACTGAACGCAGGTTCTAGAGATGTGGAAAAATAGTAGCTATATCCTAATTCCCCCATAATCATTTTATAGTGCACTATATAGTGCGTTCGCCATTTTCTAGTGCTGTCCAAATCTTATTCCATAATCGAGTGCACTAGAAATTTCCCAGAAGTCTTTGCGAAAAACTAGCGTGCATCAACAAAAAACATGTTTAAATGTAATTTTCGAATAAGCCATACACATTTTCACCATCAGAACACAATGGAGTCATAAATAAACGTCGTGAAATGTTCGTATTGATTCGATTTTGACTTCGTGAAATCGGTGACGTCATATCCAGCGTTTAGAAAAACAAAAGAAAAGTAGTGAACATCATGTCTGAATTGCCTTTTTACATAGGTCAAATCTGAATTGCTTCCCTACCCCTACAGCTACTCCCTACCCCTACATTTAGCCCTCCAAGCTGAGAGTTATGGAAAAAAATTCTGTCATCAAATTTGGACAAAACAAACACTTGATGACATCATCAATAATCCCAGGTCATTGATGTTAGCGCGCATCTGCCAGTGCTCAGAAAATACATATCAGTTTTATAATTTCAAAAAGTCATGCTAAAACAAAAAGTAACTACTTACATTTAAATTTAAACTTCTTTGCTTCACGGGAACACCCACGTGAAGAAATGCGATTTTCTTCAATGTTACAAGCACTCGCTGGTCACCCGGCAGAAGGATAACCAGCCCCAAGTCCCAATGAGTCCTCTAACCCTTGTGCTATCTTATGGGGTCCAGATGACCCCACCCTTGATGATGATTGATGTGTGATCCCCCTCCATGACAAATGTGGACACAGAACCAGTGAAGATAAAAGATCCTTGAAAAAAAAGTTCAGCCCGCGGTCTTGTGGGGTCCAGATGACATCACTTTTAATGTAAACATGCCACAAGGGTTACAAACGCTTTCGGACAACACTACATTTCGAAATGCCCCAATAATTTGAGCAACAGGGAGTAATCAGATGGGTAGGAAAGCAATTCCGATTAAGTCATACTTTACTGAAAGTGACTGCTTGAACATGTGTCGCAGAGGCCTTTGTAAACGTTGCATAATACTTTATGTTCCCTGCGACGTCTAAACAACACATTCTCTTTGAAGTACCGTAACTCTTCTACCATATACCATGAAAATGAATCAGTGGATTTGACAGCAAAGAAAAGCAGCTTTTCATACCATCTTTGCTCGATATTCAACACATCAATAATGTAAAGTTTTTGATAATGGCGCCAATCATTTGATTTAAATTGATAGCGTAAGAACGTCACTACTTCACTGTGTCACACATCAGCCCAAGGCTGCTTTTCTTGGCTTCAGAATCTACTGGAAGTATGTTCATTTTGTAAACGGTTGAAGAGTTACGGTAATCAAAAATAAGGTTTTGGTGATAAAGGGGTTAAATCATTAAAAATTAGTTTTATTTACCATCACTTAAAATGCTATCAGAATAAAACTATGTTTTTGCATCTCAAGTCACTGTTATAAAAAAATGCAGACCTTACTAAGTTAAAACATAATTAATGATTGTAAAAAAGAACTCTATAGGGTTTGAAAGCATTTTGAATTTATCACTTGGTGGCCAGTTTATTGCACAGGCTTTGGATAAGATTTGAGCAGCAGGTGTCTATTAAATAAATCATTATCAAAAAACTGACAGTATGTGACAGTAATATTACCCCCTCCAGTTATTTTAGGAAAAAGTGGCCTTCCAAAGAGTCGAGAAGTAATGCTCTTAATGACAACTAAGCACCAGGGTGTTAAGAACAACTGGTATCATGCTTACGGAAGAGGATTAGGGCCACTGAAAAAAAAAAAATTCTGAGAATTCTGAGATTAAAAGTCAGAATTCTG
>NC_050524.1:8096425-8113852 GCF_002922805.2 Oryzias melastigma | reverse complement strand
TCTGACTTTTAAACTCAGAATTCTGACTTTTAAACTCAGAATTCTGACTTTTAATCTCAGAATTCTGACTTTTAAACTCAGAATTCTCAGAATTTTTTTTTTTTTCAGTGGCCCTAATCCTCTTCCGTACATGCTGGTAGACTTATTCACGCCATGGTTTAAAATCCCACATATTCTATTAGCATACCCTCAGTTAATATCTGAATCAATGACAGTGTAGAGTGTCGGAATATGAACTAAAGTAATGCTTTTCATACTTGTTCTCCCCTTTTCATCCAGGTTACAACTGTATTCAACTTATGGCTATTATGGAGCATGCTTATTACGCCTGTTTTGGATATCAAATCACAAGCTTCTTTGCTGCTTCCAGGTAAATATATGGGACATTTATGCACTATTTACACTTATAGTTATTTTTATAATTTTCAAAGTACTAAAGGTTTTATGTTGATTTATTTTTTGGACTGTCTGCCACCATCTGCATTCATGAAAAAATATTTAAAAAATGGGGCAGCGGCTAATCTTGACGACCCTGCCTATGACTCCAATTGCAAAGTGGCATTTGTATTTGTGATCAATAACCTTTATTAAAGGTTGATGGATTTCTTATCACTCTAATGCTACGTTCATACCGGGCAACGTTCTTGAACGCACTAACCGTGTTTCCTTGTACGTGCACTTAGTCTATGGAGTTCACACTGCTTTGTCGCTTTCCGATACTAGCGCATGGCCACATAGAACACACAACTTGCAGTTTCTTCCCTGCCACAGTCAGACTGATTGCAAAAATACAATAACGGAAAATATAACTAAACCAAATAAATGTGCTTTATGTCTTTTTGTGGTTGGTAAATGTGCAATATTCTATGTCTCTTCTACTTGTTTTTGCTTTCTTTCTAGATAACCGCGAACTTGCACATATCTTTTTTACTTTTATTATACGTTATTATTTTCTTACTTTTTTCTGGTTTATATACTTCTTGATCCTGTTATTTAAACTTGTACAGTGATTCCTGTTTGTTTCCCAAACCTAAACTGTGACTCAAAGCTTTGCACAAGAATTCCAGTATGCTGCAATCTAAGTTGATGCTTACATGGCAAATAAAAACTTTGAACCTCAATATCCGCCAGCTACAGTTGGAAGAGTCGTAGTTCGAAATGTTGAAGTGGTGCAGATCTCTTGAATGTTTCTTCAGGCTTTTTTTTCATATGAAAGTTTTGGATTAAATCCGAATTCATCCCCTACAGCCTCTGTCTCTACCCCAACATTTAGCCCTCCAAATGGAGAGTTATAGGCCCAATCCAAATTCTCCCCTTCTCCCTTTCCCTTCATTTGGCCCTCCAAACGGAGAGTTATGAAAAAATAGTGTCTCATAATTCGGACGTCACCTTCATTCGATGACGTCACCAATGATTGCCAGTCCGCTAGCTTTAGCGCGGAGCTTCCAGCGTTCAAATATACACATAACTTTAAAAAGGTCATTCTACAACAAAAAATCATTACTTCAATTTAAATGTAAACTTCTGTGGTTCAGAGCACACCCAAGTCAAGAAAAGCAATTCTCAGCGTGACGCGGTTTACTCTTGCAGGACTTTGTATAACTCCACTTCTGATTTAAAAAGTAATTTTCCAGACGTACTTACACTAAAAATGCCCTTTCAAATGGAGGAGAAGGGGAAGGGAGAATGGAAGAATTCGGACTGGGCCATGGACAACTTGAGTTGTTGCTCCTCATGAAACAAGTGAGGAGTTGCATTCCCAACCCCCCCCCCCACATATGCCCAACTGGCGGGGGAATAACTAGCCCTAGCTAGTTCCTACTACTACTCCATAAAAAAGCATTTCAGACACCACTACAGCTTTAAACGCCTCTACAATTAGAATAATTTGGATTTGCCTTTGTGTCACATAATTCCGAGTAAAAACTGCAGTTACTAATTTCCTCAGCGATCACTTTTCAAACGGTTGATATTTCTGCAAATTAAAAGGACGCCATCCATACGTCACTACCAAAACAAAGTCCCTGACTGGTCAAACTTCAACTAGTTTAATTTTCAATGGCTGCATGTGTTGCATGTGTAGCCTGAAAACGGACTTAGAACTTGCGTAGCTACACGTAAATGCAAAGGTTTAAAAGCCTGAAATGCAGTTCGCATAGACTTTTCATTAAAAGTGATCGCTTGATCACCCGTTGCCGTGAGCGGTGTGAGTGTAGCTTTACTGTGATTGCAGCTTAAGGCTTTCTCCAAGCTTTTTCAGTGTTCCTATTGAAGCCACTCATAAAATACTGTGGCAAAGTGAACGTACAGCTTCAACTTTGTCACCTCAAATCAAGGTTAGGAAGTTTGACAGTGGCAGTAATCTCTCTGTAAATACAATTTCTGTTAATCCACGGAGTGAAAGGAGGCAGAGATAAAGGCACACTACTCTGAGTCTTTATCTTCTTTTAGAGATCCACCTTCCTTGCCTGGAGTAGAGCATAAACCAGCGAGTGTAGCATATATATTGTAATTTCACCCTTGATTGATCTCATAGTGTAATTTAAAACCTTAGCCGTTGAAGACCAGGAAGAGCGGTAATCCTATGTGTCCTGTTTTGCAAGCAAGCCGATCTTACGATAGCCTGAAGGACAAATGGGATGTTACTGGACATTATGAGGAGTGCATGTAAAGAAATGTGTGTTCAGCACAGCTCTCTGAGTTCACTTTGTTAAAGACAGGATTGTCATTTAAAAAAAGGCAAAAACATTGGAAAACATCTTAAAAATATTAGTTTGAGCAAACTTTAAAGGGACAAATGACTGTAAGAGACTATTGGAAAAAGGAATTGCACAGCTAAGTAGAGGGGGTTGTTTGACGTTAATTTACTAAAACCTAAAAATGCAAACTTTGGTCTATAGTGCAAAAACAGACAAGCCCCTTAGAAATAAGTCAAAACGTTTCACCCCATTGGCAGATTTTCCATAAATAACCAAAATAAAAAAATCCAAGCGGACCTGGCCGCAGATATCAGTGTCCGGAACCAGAAGTCCCCCATATTGCTGGAAAAAAATACATTTTAATTGATGACCCTAACAGTTGTGGTTTTGCTGTTAAGTTTGATTTTTTTTTTTTTTTCAACAGTTCTCTACACTTTTGGGTTAGGTTTTTTAGTTAAAATGTTATAATGTCCACTTAATAATGTCGTCTCCAACCAAATACCCCACGAAAAATATTTGCAAGCGGGGTTAGAAAAAGGGTCTTACTATAAATTCTTATTTTAAGAAAAATTCTACAGTCACATAGGCATGTTTTTTTAAACTAATATTAGCTGTGAATTTGGCTCGTGAATCGGGTCAGTGTGAACGCAGCATTACGCCTGGCTTGGCAGATTTGCTCAGAAGCGTTTCACTTTTCTCTTAAAAGTGTGATTTATACTCCAAAGAGACTTATTTATGTTTTCTTTTTTCTCTCTTGTGTCCTGCAACTTATGTTCTGATGCGACTTATACTCTGTAAAATATGGTAGCAACATTAGCTGTGTTTCCATTGAATTTGAAATTTACTAAATTAGATTTGGGATAATAAATTTGCCTAATGGAAACATGACAATTTCTAAAAAAAATCCTGTTCATCAAAATAGTTTTGTCACTTAGAGGAGGTGGTTTTGAGGCGTATCGCAAATGACATCTTTTGCAAAACTGCAACTTCTTTCGAATTAAATGACTCATTGACCAACAGTGACTGCATGCCACAAGAGGTCCCACGGGATCACACAGCTCATCAAAAGTTGTGTGTGTCATGCAGAATTGTTGGATCCACAGATCCTCTGTACGTAAAATCACCAACAAGTTTTCCCAAAATCTCTTCATCAATAGCCGCTCCCACGTAGCTTTCCGCTTAATGGCCAGAATAAGACTCCAACGTCTCCTTTGATAGATGATGAGCACTAGTGCTGTGACAGAAATTTGAACATACCTGCTGTAAATCAAAGTATTGTTCACATCTGTCACTGTGTTTTGAAATTATTTATCTGCCGAGTTGGTTTGTGTTACATAATTATTAATTAATAGAAACAGTATAATTGCAAAATTGTAAATTTTTTTGGACATTTCTAGAATTTCAATGACGTTTTGCAGACATGTGTAATGAGACACAGCTATTGTTGTGCTTTCAAAAGTTTTCTTGATAAGATCAATTTTTTTCATTTTTTACTCTAAAATTCAGTTTTTGCAGTGTAATTGGTCTTAGATTGGGTTTTGTTGTATGATATTGAGGTTACTTCCACAAAATACATCTTTAAGTTAATTTTGTTAAGCCAGGTGGACCTTTTTGGAAAAAATGTATAACATACTGGCCGATGTATTTGCCTAAGCCACTATAAATCTGCATCTTTGTGTCCGTCTGTAGTCGGTACGGGACTCCGGATGAGTTGAAGCAGCTGATCGACGTGGCTCATTCAATGGGCATTGTGGTGCTGCTGGACGTTGTTCACAGCCACGCCTGCAAGAACACAGAGGACGGCTTGAACCTCTTCGATGGCACCGACTCTTGTTTCTTCCACTCACCACCCAGAGGGGAGCACTCACTCTGGGACAGCCGTCTCTTCAACTACTCCAGGTAGCTTTTCGTCTTTGTGCTTCAGTCGATGCCACAGAAAATACATTAAATGTGAACACTTGTCTGATAAATTAATGATGATCTTTTAATTTTGGACATAACTAGTTTTCAAGTTTAGCAGCATGAAAATACTTTTTCTCCCAGTGTACATCCATAGCAGTGAACACATTTCTGTAGGAACTCTGTGTTATCTCTGTTATTCACCAATTTTATCAACGTTTCATTTCCTTCATTGAAATTCATGGCTCTTTTTTGCTCAGACTGAAAATAACAAAAAGTATTGAAAGTAGCAGACCTATGGTTGGACACTATTCAAGTGGATTTAATTATCCAGATCAAAAGATGACTGCACTGAATAGTATTTGCAGAGTAACTCTGAATTTGCAGGGGGGAGATGTTTTGCAGTCATAAGCGCCGAGAGATTTGATGTAACGAGATCAAATATTTGTGAAGATCAAGGATTTTTAAGCACATCTTTACTAAGCTTTGTGGATGGCTTACATAGTAGAAAATATCTGTACAGTAATGTATCCTCATCCTCCTTTGAGCAGTTTGTCAGTAAATATTCATGTTTTTAACAGTTAAAAAGTGTGCTTCGAGTTTCTGATCTTTATCCGTAAAATCTAAAAATCATGCTTGCTGGTAGAATGAAACTCAGAAATTTAGAAAAGGAAAATAGTTTAAGATATGAATTTAAGCAGTAACATTTTGCACATTATTGCTCAATTTGATACTCATCACAGGACACTTTAACAAGTGACACAAATTTACTGCTGAACAATTGAAATGCAAGACTTTGCTTGAAAAGCAAAAACTAAATTTTATTGTCATTTGAAGTATTTTGCAGCAGTAGATGTAGTATATCTCAATGAGAGATGTTTATGTGAAAGCATGTTTTAGTTTTTTCCACTGCAGAGCAGAGGATGTGGGAGGGGTTGGATGCAGAACCCAATGCCAGCAATGAAGTTGGACAATTTATTTAGTGTCTGTTACTTTTATTTACTTCAGGGTTTAATACCAGCAACATCAGAAAACATCTCAGTTTTATGGCTTGTTATGTTTTATGGTAATTATAATTTTTATCAGGTCTTGTGTAGTCAACAAGCGAGTTTATTAATTTATGACAAAAAAATGGTTATATACCAGAGGGTTCCAAAGATATAAAGCGTACTGACTGATGCCTGTCAAAATTTTTTTACATTTTTTTACTTAAGAATAGACACAATATTTTGCATCATTTTATAAATTATTAGGCAAAGGGGTGTTTTGACAAGTGGTATATACTGCTAATGGAAGGCCATTCCATTTCCTACTCCATGTTTGAATCCAAAGTATGGATCCTCTTTGACTCCCATACTAGTGATGTCCATCAAAGATTCACAGCAATTTGAACAAAGAAGAAGTACTCAGAATTTCATTTTATGCTTAATTTTTATGATATATGACCTCCATCATCAGAAAAATGCCACATTAACATTTTGAAACACCAAAAAAACACAATTTTCACCTGAGTTGTCTCTAGTGATGTGATAAAGCATGAATTACACATTGCATCATTAAACATGCACTGAATTTAATCTCTATTCTTTGCTAGGGTGGGAAATGTTAAAGTTAAAGTTAAAGTCCCACTATTTTTCACGCACCTAGGTGTGTGAAATTTGTTCTCCCCATTTGACCCATCCCCTGGGGGAGCGGTGAGCTGCAGACACAGCCGCGCTCGGGAACCATTTGGTGGTTTAACCCCCCAGTCCAACTCCTTAGTGCTGAGTGCCAAGCAGGGAGGCACTGGGTCCCATTTTTTGAGTCTTTGGTATGACTCGGCCGGGATTTGAACCCACGACCTTCCAATCTCAGGGCGGACACTCTTCCACAAGGCCACTGAGCTGGTAAATGTTCATGTTAAATCAGATAAATATAAGTGAGAGGCAAGTACCAACACAATTAATTCCATTCATTCATTTTCCAAACCTGCTGAATATTGGCGTCATGGAGTTGCTGGAGCCTATCCGAGCTACTGTTGGGAGAAAAGGGAGTACCCTCTGGACTGGTTGTCAGTCTGTTGCAAGGCCACACTCTCCCATTCACACATAGGGACAATTTGGAGACACCAGTTAACCCAAGAAGCATGTTTTTGGACTGTGGTAGGAAACCGGAGTTTCCGGAATAAGGGACCCTGCTGGAATTTGAACCAGGGCCTTCAGAATGTCGAGCAAGAGGGCTAACTACCTCGCCTTGCAGCCCTCCACACTGAAATTAACCCTCTCCATATGCTTTCACTACATTAAGATAACACTCTAATGACATGTGCTGAATCTACTATACCATGAATTCTACTTTTATCAAACACATTTGCACCATCTACTAGTATTACATACACACTTACACCCCCGCATCAAGTGGAAAACGTATCACTTTTCCCCACAGGTGAAACAGTAAGTTTAAGAAATTGCTACCATGTGAAAATAAAATTTGCATGTGTGCTGCTGTAATGGATTACATCAGAGTCTACAGGTGTTCCTTCCAAAATCCTCAGGAAATGTTTTTGTAAGAAAAACACCTTTTGAAGCTGATTAAATAATTCAGTGCCGGCATGAAATATCAAACTTGCATATCCAGTTTAAATGTGCTTCAATTTGTGAGGAAAATAACAGGATTTTAGCTGGATTTCATAAAAGAGCAGGAGAGAAGGAAAAAGAACACCACACACAGATGGGGCACAATAAGACTGGATCAGGTGAAGAAGAGCAACATGGCATCAGATAAGACAGACTTATCACAGTTTGTCACCGTTTATAAGCCGAACCCGTCAGACTCAGGAATTCTGACATGAGTTTGTGTATTTGAAAAATGTAATAAAGCGACAAACAGGGCAACATATGGATGCAACGATTCTCATTTCCTTCTGTTTTACCCTTTTTTATGACAAGAAAACCAGTAAAGTTCAGGCAAAAAATCCAAATCAGTGTATTCAAATAAGAAACATTCATTATGTTTTCTATGTGTTTGCTGATTAAAAATAATCCATCCCCTATAAACATTTTTGCAATTGAATTTACCTGTGCTAGCATTTAACATTTTTTATCTCTCACTGCTCAATAGAATAAAGGGAACACTACAAAAACATATTCTATACCTGAGCAAATGAAATAGTCTTTATGAAATGTTTTAATCTTTACATAGTTGCATGTGCAAATTATTAATGGAAATTGAATGTATTAGCCCATAGAAGTCTGGATGTGGACGCATACTCAAAATTAAAGTAGAAAAACACACTACAGGCTGATGCAACTTTTAGGTAATGTCTTTAAAATTGGTCAAAATTAGGGTCAGTAGTGGGCGTGGCCTCCACATGCCCATATGAGTTCCCTGCAATGCCTGGGAATGCTTCTGATGAGGTGGCAGATGGTCTCCTCTGTGATCTTCTCACACATCTAGACCAAAGCATCTGTCAACTCCTGGACAGTCTGTGGTGCAACCTGGCGTTGGTGAATGGACCCAGACATGATGTCCCAGATGTGCTCAAGTGAATTCAGGTCTGGGATGGGCCAGTCCATTACATCAATACCGTCGTCTAGCAGAAACTGCTGACACACTCCAGCCACATCTAGTATAGTCTTGCATTAGGAGGAACACAGGGCCAATCATACCACCATCTCTTCTTGGTACCTAATGGCAGTCAGGCTACCTCTGGTGAACACATTGGGAGCTCTAAAGAAGTTCCACCCCAAACCAGTACTGACCCACTGCCAATCCAGTCATATTGGACAATGTTGCAGGCAACAGAACGTTCTCCAGGGCGTCCCTAGACTCTGTCACGTCTGTCACATGTGCTCAGTGTGAACCTGCTTTTGTCTGTGAGGAACCCATAGCACCAGTGGAGAATTTGCTGATCTTGGTGTTCTCCAGCAAATGACAAACATCTTGCACAGTGTCGGGCTGTTAGCACAACTCCCACGTGTGGATGTCGGGCCCTCATACCACTCTCATGGAGTCCTTCTCTGCACATCTGTGGCTTTCTAGAGGTCATTTTTCAGAGCTCTGGCAGTACTCCTATTTCTCCTTGCTCAAAGGAGGAGGTAGTGGTCCTGATGCAGGGTTGGGGCCCTCCTCCACATCTCCTGATGTACTGCCTGTCTCCTGGTTGCACCTCCATGGTCTGGACACTACGCTGGCCAACACAGCAAACCTTCAATTCTTGCCACAGCTTGAATTGATGTGCTGTCTTAGATGAGTTGCACTACCACAACCACGTGTGTGGGTTGCAGGCACCACCTCATGGAGTAGCTGGAGTGACAACACTGTCACCAAAATATCAGCCAGAAAACATAAGGATGGAGAAGTTGTCTCTAGTCACCACTGGCAGAACCACCCCTTTATTGGAAGTGTCTTGCTGATAATTGTCTATTCCACTTGCACAAAAACATGTGCAATTGTGAGTCAGTGTTGCTTCCTAATCAGACATTTTGATTCCACAGTAGTGTGATTGACTTGGAGTAACATTTAGCTGTTTGGGTGTTCCCTCTGTTTTTTGAGAGGTGTATTTTACCAAATTTCACATTGGTTTATTAACTTATTAATTTTTGCTTTGTACAGAAATATCTTTACTTAAAGATAGCACAGGGAAATCAAGAAAACGTGCACTCTGTGGTTACTTTGTAACACTTATCAGCCCATACCAATACTTCTGACTGATTTCAGACAACCTTGGCGAAAACAGGGCTATTCTCTTGCAAGTTTGATATTGAGATCGCAAAAGATATTGGACATGTCGGCATTACAACAATTATGCATCCCATCTTTTGTGCAGCCCTGTGCAAAATCACTTCAGCTTCAAATATCGGTAAACCGTAAGGCTGCTTTTTCTGTCTCTTTCAGTGCTCACCAAAACTCGCGACCGCTATTGTTGCAGGTCCTGCTAATTAGGCGTCCGTGTTGCTGCTGTACCCAGAAAATGATCCCAGCACACATTAGAGAAGAACAGGCACTGTTGAGTCTATCAAATGCCTTTTTGAACTTGCTTTTAATAAGTGTGAGTCAGTGTGCGGCAGTTTCCAATACATTATACAATGCTTAGTGTCAGGCATGGGGCTATAATAAGAGAACAAGGTTCTTCTTTCATTAGTTATTGAACTGTCCTCGTATCAGAAGCACTCATTAGACATGGTGCAGACACATGCCATGACTGGGAGGCATATGAGGAGTCATTTGTAAAAGCCCCAAAGAGCACTGCAGTGTTAGAGCCAGTTCATTTGTCTTCTTTTTCTCTCACAGGATGTTTGGACAAGTCGTTTGTGTCAAGCTTTCTATTACTCTTTCTGGAGGGAAATGAACCTCAGAGAAAAACTGTGGAGCAAGTGTGAAGCAGCCTGTTTTTTAATCAAACAGCCTTTCTATCAGCTGTAACAGTCTGACCATGATGTTCTTATTAGCCTGACAGAATCTGACTGAAACCAGCAATTGGAGCAAATATGCATTTTTTTCCCCCCAACGTTACTGTCTTTCCTGTTCGGTTTTCTTAGCAGCATCTTTATCAGGGGTACCTTTTTTTTTTTTGGTGTTCCACTTTAGCTTTTCCTCATAAAACATTCAGCACAAACCTGAGAGAATGCTGTTTAGGTAGAGAGGGGGGAATGTCTGACTCACCTAGAGTTGAATTCAGCCTGTGGAAATCTTAGAATTAGTTTTGCAGTTGTTGAATACCAACTTGACTGCGCTGAAACTTTACAAGGACAAGAACACACCTTTTTGAAGTAGCACAAAAAATGTCGCACATTTACCTTTTGTGTCTGCCTTCTTGATTAGATGTCGACAACAATTATATTTCATTTGTTGTCGCCAGCTCCTCCAAACAAGTCAATGACATCCTTTTTGAAAATGGTAAAATATTAATAAAAAAAGGTGCTGGCTTCAGGATGTTAATTGTTTTTGTTTCCACATAATATAAACCATCACATATTTTAGATTTTTATATTTTCAATGTTTCAATAAAGCTTTTTTCTATTTTAATTGTCTGGAAAGTCAAAGGAAGGACCCAATACACACCACTAACACTCATTTTTGAGTCCCCTTATTTTACCCTCTCTAGTTCCTTAAAAACCCACTTTTTAGCATATTCTTGTGGTATTTTTTTATAATTTAAGAAAAACATATATTAAGAAAATCAATCTCAAATTTGTATTTCTGAATATTTCCTTTTTTCATATTGTTGGGATTCAGGAGCAGAAAAAAAAGAAGTTTGAGAAAGAACTTATTTGTGACGTAGAAAATATGCTGGTTGAGCCACAAGCCCCCCGCTCCATTCCGATGTATCGACTTGTAGATGACTAGACCCATTTACATCTTCATTTTCCTCATCCGAGCTGCCATTTGGCTCAAAGCTGTACGGCTAGATACCTCCAATATTGCTTGATCTTTGCAGTGTTATTTATTATCCCTGATCAATTTTATTGAAAACATCTGTTCATAACAGTATAGTGAACATCGTGGAAAAAAGGTTTTATCTTTCATTTGGATGATTTGTTTTCCCACCTTTAAAATGATTCATTATGTATGCAAATGATTTTGGTTTGATAATGTTGGGGTTTGTGAGGAGCTGTAAGCTAGCGGGGGAGTGTATAAACGGAGAGCTCTCAGTTATGGATGATGGAAAGGGGGGTGGGGTTGGTCTGCACCAACCGTTGACAGTATATAGAGATGCATAAAGCACCTGTGGCGTCACCCATAGCCAATGCCTTTTCTTCGATTCCAATAAAATGAAGTCAATTATGTTACCATTTTTCCACGGTACGGATGTCACCGTTTTGGCACTGGATGACACTAGTAGTGATAGGTCCACGTCGGTCGGAGTCGTCTTTTCTATGGCAACCACTCTTGTTTATCAGGAATAAGCTTGTTGGAAAGCCACGCCCCTTTCACTGACGGCAGGCTCAGGAGAATCTGTCAACGTTTGAGGTGGGGGCTAGCGAGCGTGACATGCTTTTACTGAGGCATCTGATTGGCCAGTTTATAACTTGAATAACTTGCGATAAAGAAAAAATGTGAATATATATATATATATAAAGGCTTAACAAGAACATGTTAAAAAGAGAAACTGGAGCAAACAAAATTACAGAGTAATAGCAGTTTAGTTATCTAAAGAAGTCTATGGGATTTTGGCTTTCTGGGACCAGCGGGTACTTCCTGTTTGGAACACGAAGGGGGAGGATATGATGTGTCCATTTCTCTCTATTTACTGTGTATGGGGGGTACTCTGTCCAGTTCTCATAGACCATCAGTGGTGCCAACAGTCCCGCCCAACACTCAGTCGAATTTGACTACTGTCGCTCTGCAGGAATCATGTCTTAGAAAATGCCAATTTTTTTGTGCTATCCTAGCTATGTTAATGTTGGGAGTGGGGTCATCTGGACCCCACAAGACAGTGTGCTGAAGTTTTTTTTTTTTCCCCCAATGATTTTTGATTCTCACTGGTGTCCGTGGCAGACATGAAATTCTGTTCACCTCCTGCATTTGTCACGGGATGGATAACACGTTAATGTAAGGCTTGGGTCATCTGGACCCCGTAAGATAGCAAAGGATTCAAGTGGTTTAAAAAAAAGACTGGGATGGGTTTTTAAATTACTTCTCAGAAGTTAGACTTTGAGTTTACACATTCTTCGTTGTTGAAAGTGGTTATTTTAAAATTGCAAAGATAAAAACCCTTTCCATGTGAATTGTTTCTAATCTCATTCTATTTTTTTGTAGGTTTTTCTGCTGTTTTTGTTCTTAATCAAACCTTTAGTCAAAATTCATCATTTTCAGCTGAACTTGTTAATTTTATTTTTTTATTTAGGTCATTGAATCTTGATTATTGCTCTAAAAACCCAAACAAACCTCTGGCTTAAAGGTAATCAGAATGCGTTTCATATAAGCGTCAGCTGTTTTTGATGAGCAGAAACTAACCAGGAGTGCTCTGCATTATTCATCGGACGTGGTTTCCTTCAAAAACGTCAAAGTCACCTTGACATTGCAACCCCGGTGAATGAAGCCTACGGCTCGCCATGTAGGGGGCTGGCAACCAGAGAAGCTGTGCCTTTTGGCAGACTGTGGTTTGCGCTGTGAGTTCTGAGGAGCTTGATGTGTGCTCTTTCTATAATCCCCCCATCTCTCTCAGGATCGTTTGCATCCATTTTTCATCAATCTTTGTTTGAATTCTTAAGATATGAAAAACAGGCCCCGGGCCAGGCTTTTGAAAATGCTTTTTTAACTCTTCTCCATGTTCTCATACTGAGAGATCAGCCCGGAGTCCAGGAGCCAGTCTCTCTTTGACGAGATTATTCTCAGTTTGCTCTTTATTCTGTTTAAATATTTTTTTAATGGTGTTTGATTTTGTCAATATATTGACTATGGTGTGAACATTTCCCTGCATATTTTTATACTCCCAGGAACCCAATTTAGGGTTGAAGAGGACAGTTGGTACTTTTCCTCTACCAAAGTCAAAATGTATGTTTTGTGTGAAAGTTTTTTTTTTTTTTCTTTTGGGCGGAGGGATGATTGTATTATTCCATAATAAAGTCTATGGCCATGATTAGTTTCTTAAAGACCTACTCCAATGAAAATTGTGTTTTTGGTGTTTTTACCATGTTCTTGTAGCATCCTTCTCATGATTTAGAACACACACACACACACATATATAAAATTAAGTTTAAAACTCTGAGTATTTAATTATTCAAATTGTGGTGAATCAGGAGGGGACAAAAAAATGTTGTTTGAAAAACACTTGCAGTTGCAACGTAAAAACTACAATCGGCTGGGTACAAGCTCACATGCAACATTTCTGCCCACAACTAAGAGATGAACATAACATTTTAGTCGAAAAGTACTTGTTTTTGGCTGAAAAAGAGCAATATAACCGGTGACCCTAACAGTTGCGTTCTTTTGCGTTTTAAGCTTTACACCTCTACCACCTGAGGCGTTTCTGTCAAAATTGACAATGCTATTTGACATACTCCTCACATGAATTAACTGATTTGCAGAGAAAAGCTGTTTTGTGCTGGTAGGCAACACTTTAAGGCGGGTTTTCACTAATTTGCAACTCATTACTAATATAAAGTGTTATATTCTGGGGCAAAGCTGCTTTTTTTTCCACGACAGAATAAGCTGATTCAGGTTGATCACGTAAGAGGTTGAAGCTATCTGTGGTAAAAAGTAAACACTGGTCTGGAGCCAAAGCTCCAATGTAGAAGTCTTAACAGTTTTACAAATCTAAACACTTTTGGTCATATCCTTTAAAAAAAGTGTTTACCCTCTTTTGACACATTTTAAGCTAATGTTGAACACAAAAAAAAGTTTTAATAAAAGTGGTTACAACTCTGAAATCTTGTGGAATTTCTGCTTCTGGGTAATGATCTTAAGCCGCCATCTTATCTGCCACCAGGCCCTCGTGGGAAAATTATACATTTTTATTTTTCATATTTTGGCAAAATCAGCATAATCATAAATAAAATCATACAATTAAATGGCAAAAAAGAGGATTTGAGTGGGACTTTAAACTTATTTTTTCCCAATTTTAGGCTTTTGTTGAACCCCACCATTTTGCCAAAAAGTCCACCCTTCCTCCTGCACTTTTTTTTACATGACCCATCTACTTACCAACTTTGGATCATGGCTCCAGTCCTATCAATCAATAAACTCACATTTTGACAAGTCATCGGGTCATTTCAATATTTAGCCCCCACGAGTTGTTTCTCCTTCCCTATTAAGTGTCACAGCACAGGGTGAAGCACTTTTTTCCCCTCTGGTGAGCTTCAACTAATGAGCTCAACTTAGCAGCACTCGTACATGGGGGCTTGTTGGAGTTGCCTGTAGCGCTGCAAGGTGCTCCTATAAGGAGCCAGTGGGTAGCAGCTCAAAAATATGTCTTGTTTAAAAAAAAAAAATCCACAAAATTGTATTTTAGAACTTGGTTGATTTATTGTCATTATTATTGATAAAAATTGTTTGTGTTGGCATCATGGAAATTAACTGTTATATAGTGTGCTGTTTATACATATTTTGCACTTTAACAGTAAATGTAAACTCTGCTGGAACTGTATGGCGATCATCCCTAATGAAATGGCGCTCACTGGGGCACAAACCCCCATGGCAGCTATGTTTTATTCCCTCTGTAAAACCTGCAAAGCGGCTCCTTCCCTTAAGTTTGGCCTCGGTTTGAGTGTAAGCCACCGATGCAACAGTGCTGGAACGACCATACCATTCAAATGGCTCCTGTGATTATTCAGGAGGACGGGCACCTCCCGCATGTCCTGAAAAACCGTCTGTTGGAGGAAACTCCAAAGATGCACAATAAGCCTGACAGGCTGCCATTGATTCCTGAAAGATGGCACGTACAAAGTGATGCTAATTACTGGTTGCTAAGGATAAAACAGTGGAACAGGCAGCAGAGTGCCCCCCCCTCGCTACATCACCGAGCCAGGAAAGAGCAGGTAGCTGCCAGGCAGCATAAAGAATGCACAACAAATGGTACATATCTAACACAAAGAACAGCAATGCAGGAGCAGCCTGTCAGACCTCTGGGTGAGAGTTTACCCGCAGAGGCAGGCAGCACTGCCAACTTGCCACAGGGGCTGCTTGCAATGTGAATGTAAAGACATGTTTCTTTGGTTCCCATAATTGCCTGTTTTTTATGATTTGAGCGTCCAACTAGTGTCTGAAACCTGGACACGCATGAGATCAAGAATCATCCCTTTCTATGAGTGTTTCTTGTAAAAAACGACCACGCTTCTAGAAATCAGCCTGTGAGTTGGCTGTCAGCGCGCGCCGGCCGTGGGGGGAATAGTTTAAGGGATTTAAAAGAGGCGTTTCTGTCGTCTGTTTTTGGTCCCATAAATGCACGCCATCCATCAGGGCTGCCTGAGCATCATTGTTGGAGCATCGCACTTCCTGTGGAATGACCTGTCAGCTCCTTGAATTTATTTGCTCTTATCTGCAGCTCACCTGTGCGGTGGTGAGAACAGGGGCTTTAATCTTTTTCTTTCTCGTCATGACACGCTGCTATGATGTGCTATGCAAACTTGTAGCTATGCAACATGTTTCTAAATTAGGTGTGATTTTGGGAAACAAAGCGTTGGAAATGAACTTGTGGGTTTTGTTCAAACCCATGTGATCGATTAGCAGATTTTCCGCAGCAAGCACCAATATTAGCTCTTTGTTCTGTTCGTGCTCCCTAACCAGGTTTCTCTGTCATTGTGTGGCCTTAATGTGAGAATACTGTAATATGCAATTTGCTTTTATATTAACAGTGCAGACAGAGTGATAACTTCATGGAACAGCGTAGATAAGCGGTGTGCTGCATCTGGTGCAGAGATCTAGCTCTCACCGTAATTGGACTTGATGATGAATGGCATTGTGGGTCCTAATGTGGCAGTATGGTTTCATCTCGGGCCTCTGGCTCTCACTGGCTATTATCTCCATCCCGTGAGGATACATCGTGTCTGAGCCTTTGTTGGCTCTGCGCAGTGGAGTGGAGGACCTAATCTATTTATCACAGGGTCTGCGTGACCACCCAGCCACACTGCTATATCGGATCATAGCAGGCTCCCTTGTGCTCTTTCCTCAAGGGAAGAAGAAAGCGCAGATGTAACATGCAGCTTCACACCTGTCAAACAGTGCCCGAGATGGTCGTCCCCGAGGAATGGAGCACGAAGACGAACAAATTTAAATGCATTTTGTGTCATGGCTTTCTGACTCAGAAGAATCTGATTTTTCTTTTTTCTTTCGGTCACATTGGATGTAATTCCCACCATTAAGCACATAAGGGTAATTCTGTTAAAGAAGGTCCATGATTCGAGTGAAGCTGGAAGCAGTCGCAGATGAGATGTTTTTGAAACTCAAATCCCTTCTCCATCCGGTTTTTGAAATCTTGAGCGTTGCGTCACTCAAGTAAGAGATTGTTGCACTTCCTTCCCTTCAGTGGGTTGGCCCAACTGGCAAAATACTTTCATTCATCAATACTTTTGATTTAGCTTTTGTCATATTAGCAAGAATTTAGAAATTGGTGGAAATTTCAAAACTATTAACATTTTTGAAATTTTGCATTTTATTCTGGAACTTTCTGCAAAAAATAATTCAACTGGATAAAAATGATTAATTGATCTAAGCTAAATATATCAATAATCAATCCATAAAAGTAGAGATCAATCTAACACAAAGAAAAACATCATTTTCTGCCCCTTTTATATGCATACATTCAACAAAAAGCAGCAACTATGTACACATTGTGAATCAAAGTATTTTGCAGTGTATAAACATAAAAATCAGTTGAAAATCAAACTGTATAAGTGTCTTATTTTTTTTACTTTTTTGTTTTTATACACCAGTACAGTAATTTAATATAAAAGTTAAATTGTCATCTTACATTTTAGCACTGACTCTGAAAAGAAGTCTTGTAAAAAACTGTTTTTTTTTTTTGGTGTGCCAAAGGGTAATATATATAATCATATATATAGATGTAGTTTACTCTGAAAGGGTAAGAATAGCATGATATAGCCCTTAACAGGCCCAAACAACATTCTCATTTTAATTTAGAACTTCCAGGATAGCTTTATAATTTAATTGACTTGTATTTATAATTTAACTCCAAACGTGTGCATCTTTCCATTCCGTTTCCTTGCTCTGTCTCTGGTACTCCATGACCATTGTCAGAGTTTTTACCGGTAGCTAACGGGCAGCTTGTCCTGCCTCAGGAAATCAAAGTGAAATTACTGTAATAGCAGGAAATTACATAAAAAGAGGAACTTCTCTGCTTTTCGAAACAGATTTTCAATTGCGTAAACTTTCATCTTAAGAGCCCCTG
>NC_050524.1:8088121-8096380 GCF_002922805.2 Oryzias melastigma | reverse complement strand
GCCACCAGAGTGGGATGGACACAGAAACGTGTTTTCTCAAAAGTTGTTTAATGTCTGAACAAAAGCTTTGTGGAGCTCCACAACAACATTCTGTGAAATAAGTTGTGCTTGTAAGTGTGCTGCCTAATTGCAACGCTGACTGGAGCTCTTAGGGCAGATTACATCTGAGTCGAGACCTTTAGCCTCAGCAGAGGCTACAATTCACACCAAATCGGCGCCTTGAACGCGTCTCTCGTCTCACATCCTCTGTGCTGTGCCGCTGCCCTCCGGTGTGCCATCCGAGTGTACGCCGTTTCATTTGCTACTCATTACGCACACTGCATAGAAACAACCAAATATTGAGTTTTCACTGTCGTTTCTATGGAGACGCGCCGTTGAATGGATAGAGTTGAGGTGTGCGGTGTACTTTTCCTCAGACTCAGACAGCTCTCTGAGTCAGACGGTGAGCGTCGGCTCCATCCAGCTCCTCCAGTCAAAACTGTTGACAACCTAAAAGTTTTGTTATTACCAGTTTTATTTCATGTTTTTTGAATGAAGAGCTGAAGATGTCTGACAAACGGATGCCAGCATGAGTAGGAATGAAAGATTCCTCCAGAGGATTTCTGCTTGTTTACCCAAGTGGAGCATAAAATCCTCCCATCGCTTCAGATGCCCTGGGATGGTCTTGGCCATGCAAAACAGTCCTCCACTGGTCCCGTGATAGAAATCAGCGTGGACTGTAAAGCCGCTGATTTTTCATCATGACAACTTGATATGTGAGACTGTCCTCTCCACAGTGTAGTTAATGAAAACACCGTCTGCTGTCACCGGCTCTCCATCTCCAACATAATGGAGCTTCAGTTATCAATATGTGAATGTCCTGTAGCGCTGAAAATTAATCTCTGGTGCCCAAAGTGCATGATGAGATGTGTTAATAATTCACAGCTTCTTGTTTATCTGACCTTGAATGTTTTTGTGCGTGTGTGTGTGTTTGTGTGACTTTCTAGCTGGGAAGTGCTGCGGTTCCTGCTTTCAAACTTGCGTTGGTGGATGGAGGAGTACCGCTTTGATGGCTTCCGATTTGACGGTGTAACTTCCATGCTGTACCATCACCACGGTATCGGTAAGACTTGTGTTGAAGTTGTTCTCCTTCATAGCCAGCAGACAGTTGTGTGCTGCACAGACTCACGGGGGGTGACAGAAACGCTGGAGTTTGACTGGAGGTACAATCCATCCGACCATTGACCCTTTAACACCAGAGTGTTAGTTCCAGTGTTGACATTCTTTTGGTTACTGTAACTCTTCAATTGTTAACACAATTAACTTAATTCCAGTGGATTGTGAAGCGGAGAAAAGATATGAAAATTCAATTTGTCCATTGATTCATATAGATTGCGTAAACAGTCGAGGAGTGATGGTGTGTCAAAGAGTGTGTGTTGTTTAAGTGTTTTTTCTCCCTCATTTCCAGTGTTAAAGGTCCAGGGCAAAGGAGGGATCAAACAAAAGAAGAAAAATAAGAAAATCTGTTTAATAAATCTCGATGAATATATAAATAAATATCAATAGAGATCGTACCAATACAAAATCAAGGCATTTGTCTCTTTGGTTGTGGGTAATATTAAATCTAACATTCTGACTGATACTAAAATACTGAATTTAAATGGAGGTAATACTGGTAATATTTAGATTTTTAATTGGAATATTAATCAGATTTACATTCCAAAATCAGCTTTGATTTGTGATAAGTTGCCCGTCCAGAAGATTTACTTAATGTCTGACTGTTCTAAAATGATGCCAGACCATAATAATAGTAATCATAGTGTGTCATCTCAATGTTACCACTGGAGGAGCTTTGCGATGATAAGACTTCAGTAATCTTTTGATATATTTTTAAAGTGTTCCCAGTGGTCTTTTAATTATAATTGTCTTTTTTAGACAAAAATCTATGTATTTGTAAAAATCTAGTTCCCCAGGCTAGTTTCTGCAGGAGTTCGTTGGAAATTTGCGTCTAAATTGTGGCCGGGACTCTGCCTCCTTCCCATCATCCATCTGTTTTACATGTTCTCCTGCTAGCTTACAGCACCTCACAGCCCCAACCTAACTTTACAGACGTACAGTTTTTAGCCAATTTCCAGCTCAGACAAAGAAAACAAAGACGTACATGGATCTATTTGTCCTCAAGTGGATCCATCAGAATGGAGCGGAGCAAGAAGCTTGTGGCTTGCCGCAGTAGCTTTTTTAGCCATATTTTTGCGTTCACTCCTGATTTACGATTTTATTCAAAAAAAACTCAAACACAGTTTATTTTTACTTTATATATGTCCTGCAACTTGAGAAAAATGTCACAATAACATGTTAAAAACACTATTTTAATCAGTACGGGTCTTTTACCTGTTTACACAAATACAAACACATTTTACATTTTTTATGTGTAAACTCCAAAAACAAATGTATATTATTTTTTCACTTCTATTTAAGTGGGAATTTTGCTGTAAATTCAACAACATATTGCAAAACAATGGTAAAAAAGTAAACAATTTTTCATTGTTTTTTTGTTTTGGTTTTTTATCTAAAAAGGTTTTAGAGTCTTAAGATCTGTTATATCTATTATATCGTGATCTGTTGTAAAATTGTTCCCCGTAGGCTAAGCCTACATACGTTCATTTCCCATCATCCCCTCTTTTTTTTCTTTACACAATTTCCTGCTAGTGCATATTAGAATATCACAAAAAAAGAAAACGCCAATTAATATTGCAGGAGAACAATTTTTAGCTAGATACCAACCAGAGGAAAACAAAGACATTTATGGATTCAGTCATGTACAGGTAGATGGATCTCAATGGAGCTGAGTTGGGTGTTTGTGCCCCTCCCTCAGCAACTTTTACACTTAATAAATATGATCTTTTTCATACTTTTTTTTCTGATCCTGATTCACAACAATTTGAATAAAGATACCCCAAAAATGCAAAAAAAGTGTCCTTGTTTGTGCTCTATCATCATGAAAATGCTACAAGAACATTTTAAAAACATAATTTTTATTGGAGTGGGGCTTTAAATACAAATTGATCTTAAATTCGTTAATTTTTTTTCACAGACAAAACAAAACAGAATAATCCATTCATAGATTTTCACAAATTAAAACTTGTAAAGATCTATTTAAATCTTGATCAGCTTTTGCTCCTAACTGAGTGAGTGCTCTGCAAACAGCAGAATGAGGGAAGTCCCAGACCGTGAAGAGCTCTGTATGTACGGACAAAAAGCTTGAAATGGATTCTGTAACTGACTGGGAGCCAGCGTAAAGAAACTCAAATGGGAATGATGTGGCAGTATTTCTGTTTTTTTCTTTTGTCAGTGTTCCCAATATTAGGATACTTGTAGTATTTGCTTATTTATCTGTGATTTTCTTGGGGGGTTAATATAATAAAAAATATCTCTAGTTTTCAAACTTTCTTTCGAAAACACATTTCTGAACAACCTGGACACGACATCAATAATCAGGAACAGGTTAAAGCCCGCTGTAAATTTCATGAAAGAGAAGTTGAACAAACACGATGAAGTCGTTTAATAATAAACCATGTGACTTATTTTTTTATAGACCCCTGAATAACAGCACGCACGTATGCTCTCTGTTTAAGAGCTACGGTTAAATATGAACAGAGCTTGAGGTGAAACAGCATCTCTTGGAGAAAAAAATCAGAGGAATCTGAAAGTTAGGGAGGAGAACGTGATGAGGGCTGACTGTGTGGGTGTTTACCCCTCAGGCACCGGCTTCTCCGGGGACTACAATGAATACTTTGGCCTGCACGTGGATGAAGACTCTTTGGTTTACCTGATGCTTGCCAATCACATTCTTCATACCCTGTATCCGGACTGCATCACTATCGCAGAGGTAAAAACAAAGCCCTAAGCCTCTATTAATTAAAAGCATTTATTTATTTTTTCATCACTAATTAAACTGTAATGAAAAAGGGGAAAAAAGGATCTTTTGCCTTGTGTTTTGCACATTTCCCCACTGAATGTGTGAACGGTGAGGCTAGGAAAGAGCCCTGTGCACACAAAGAGGAAATGTGATATTACACGGTGCGACTTCTCTGCAGGATGTTTCAGGGATGCCAGCACTCTGCAGAAAAGTGCAGGAGGGAGGACTGGGCTTTGATTACCGACTGGCTATGGCCATTCCTGACAAGTGGATTCAGGTAAGGTGACCTCTTCATCTTTATTTTTTTCTTCATTTACTCTTTTTTTTTTTTTTTTCCTCTCCCAACACTAGATTTATTTTTTTTCTTCCAAGCATAGGAGTGCACTATAAGCTCCACAGATGCTATAAAAAAGGCCTGCACATATGACCCCAATTTCAGTTCGCTTCTTTATGAGACTTACATTGGTCAGTTTACATTGATTCCATCTAGAAATCCCATAAACATTGAGTCCCAGGGTAGAGGTGGGGTTTTAATAAAGTAAAAATAAAATCTAGCTCTAATATCTTTATTGTTTTTATATAAAAGAAAGGGATCCTCCCTGATGACATTCACATCAGCTGCCTTTTCATAATTGTGAAAGGTTGACATTAGCATTCAGCGGACGCTCTGGAGAGCATGCTCCAAATTTCGCTCGGGTCAAGACATTCTTTGAGTATTTTTCTTGAAATCAGCGGGACCTGCAAACAGGAGCTTGTATCAAGCAGTTCCTTGCTCCATATAAAGCCAGTCTGATTTATTTTTCTTTTTTTTTCTTCATTAATTCCTCTTGCGGTGCACTCAGGAGGGCCATTATTTACCCTGCAGAGAAAGAACCATGAATAAATGAGCGGACCAACGTAATGATTATTGAAAGTAAAAGCATTTGATTTATTAAACCATTGCATTCATTTTTTTTTCTTTGACCCTTAATTTCTTCTTTTTTAAATGGGTGTATATTATTATATGAATAGGGGGGAAAAAAGATTAGATTTAATCTTGAAATGAAGGTCATTTAGTTTCTGATCCAAGCTAAAAATTCTTCAAGAGTTACTTTGAATGTCATTGCATCTTATTTTATTCATTATTCATGCAAAAATGTCTCTTTGAGATAGATTTACATGCTGTACATGAAAAAAAAAATAATTTTAAAGAGGTCTAAAGCATATATTTCACTTCTAAATACCGACATTTTGTTTTCCCCTTAGCAAATGCGAGCATTTGCACATCACATTTTATTTAGTTTTTGCAAAATTATCCAAAAAATAAACTTTTTTTTGTCATTTGTTAGCTTTAAAATCCAAATGTTCCCTTAATGATCTTTAACAGTGATGCATAATGTGTTAGAATAAGCACTGATGCTTTATAATAAATATAAACATTTGTGGAGGTTTGTCTCCTTAAATTAGACTTCTGCTAATTTGCACCCTTTTCAAGGAAATAACTAAGTGCTGTTTAAGTCGCTCAGAAAATTGTTGCATTGCTGTTATAATCAAGGTCTAAAGTCAAGCAAGTTAAACAAAAGGGGAAAAAAACATTGCTTTGACTTTTTGTTATTCCATCTGTGAATTTAGTCAAAAATGAACAGTTGTATAATTATTTCTAAAGCCACAGTCTTGTAGAAATACAGACTATGATCATTTGTTTTAGGTAATACTGTACTGATACTAATAACAAATTTGATATTTTTCATTTATTGTTGTTATAAAGTTTAATTTGCTTCACTATTTTTAAAATTATCGTCAGTTAAAGTAAGATTTTGCCTTCACTTTGCTATTTTTTCCCCTTAAAGACAAAAACAAAAAAATCTCAATCTGGAGGATTTCACTGTTTTCGCTAAGGTTTTTGGACTGTAAAAATAGTGCATTGTCTTATATTTACCACTCGAGGAGCTGTGTGTATATATATGCCATAAAGTCCAACTCTGATTATCTTTTGATCTATTTCAAAAATTGTTTATTCTAATTATGTTTACAACATCAGAATGGAGTGGAACAGGTACCTTGTGTCTTGCTTCTGCTCTTTTTGGGGGGTGCTTAGAGCGAAGATTTTTAGAGGAAATCTCAGAAACAAATGAATTGATCAAAATGCTGCTTTGGGGTTGTTTATTGTGAGGAATGAACATTATAATACAATTAAAAGCTCAAAAAGTTGATTTTTCATGGTATAGAAAAAAACACTGCTGTGTCAGCACTGCTTTTTAAGAGTTTTTAAGACCAGAACAACAACCAGTAGTCGGTATCCCTGTCCACATGACAAACAATGAAGCATATTTAATTTCTGAAATCAATCAAAAAATGTAAAGTTTTTTTAACATTAAACCTTGAACAGATCTAATAGAGCACTTCCAGCTTGTCTGCCATGCTGAAGAAATTGGCAACATAACAAAACTAGAAAACTAAAACGAAAACAAAGTTGGACCAATTTATAGTATTTTAGGATATGAAGCAAAGAGAAGGAAAATATGTATCAATAGTGTGCAACTGCATCATATAGTGCAGAAACAGACTTGAAGCACCACTAAAGACAGTTTATATTAATCGAGGAATAAAAATGATGTGTCATAATTATAATCTGTTGATGTCTCTGTTGAGAAATTAGGAAAGTATTATATTTTTTTAAATATAAAAACTTTGTGGAATTCTAGTTGAAATATATTTCGAGTATGCATCATAGTGCAGAGCATTTAAATACTCCTTTTTTTAAATGTTAACAATATATCTGAGTTGTATTTATTTTTATGACTGATAAAAATGTGATTTATTTTTTTGTTAGCGTTGCCGCTGACAATATTTTTTCTTCCAAACTTTTTATTGTTTATCTGTATTGAATCTGCGTCAACTCTGTTGATTTTGCCTTCAGTTACTTTCTTCAGATAGACGGAATTGATTTTGTTGACTTGTTCCTGCCATCTTTGTGACATGTTCGGCTACTTTTATCAAATGTTTCGTTATAAGGGCAAAAATCATGAAGTCCAGCACCAGCTCAGTGGCCTTGTGGTAGAGTGTCCCCCTCGAGACTGGAAGGTCGTGAGTTCAAATCCCGGCCGAGTAATACCAAAGACTCTTAAAAATGGGACCCAGTGCCTCCCTAATTGACACTTGGCTTTAAGGGGTTGGACTTTTTAACCTTTATGTGTGACATTTGTGTCAACATTATTGTTAATGAATTGGTTCCATTTCTAAAATTGGACAAAGTGTCAGTTTATTTCATTGTTTTATAACCATCTGTTGAAAGTTTAAAGTTCTAAGCTTCTAAAAACTACAGTTTTTGACAGAATTTTCCATTTCTTTGGTGGATTTTTTTGTTTCAGTAATAAAAAAGTCTATATTTCTCCCTCTCTGCATTAGAGAATATATCACAAAACGGTTGCATTTTAATGCTACTGTGCATTTTACCCCACTCTGATGTTCCATGTAATCTTAATTGGATTTGATGAAAAATAATTAGCATTTGATTGTTAATACATAATACGATTACATATCCAACGTTTAATCTAAATATCCATTTGTATAAGATCCATTTTAGCCCCAAATAGAATTATTCTTCTTTTTCCCACAAAAATATAGATTTTACTGTCTGATATGTACAATTAATTTGTTCTGTTTTACTGAAATGGGCTACTTTCTGTTGCCAAAGTGATAACATTATCCGGTAATGTGCTACCACTCAACACTGCATCAGTCTGGATGAGAAATTCAGAAATATCAGCTCTTTTAGCACAACTGTGGAGCACCCTTTAGCTCCACACTCCAGCTCAAACTGCCACTGTCAAAGTACTTAATAGCCCGCAATGGGAAAACATTGTCTATAACTGTTCAGTCATCAGGTCTATAACGGTGTAATGCTGAAGCCAAGTATCGCAGGAAAAGTACATGCAGGCCCAGCCGTCCATCCAACACACAAATGTGTTATTGTGTTTTATCTAAAAGTTTTTTTTTTATTATTATTTTTTTTTTATCCTTGCCGGCTCTGCATGAGCAGACATGCTGTCAGAAAGTTGGCGTCTCCTCCAAACCTGTATCGATAAAAATGCCATCTATTTATTTTCAGTATACAACAGAGCTTTTATGAAATCGCAAAACACTACTTGAGAAAATGCGTTTGTAGGAACACAGACGGGCTGCAGGTTTTCCCCGGGGATGTGTCAGTCTGTTTGGGTTAGTCCGCTGGATGAAATGTGGATTGTTTTGTGTGCGTGTTTGGAGCCTTTTTTTGTGCATTTAAAGCATGGTGCTGTTTGAAGAATTCCTAAAAAGTTTGCCTGTTGTAACATTCATGTGAGCCTTTTTTTTAATCCCACAAAACCACAGTGGACTTTAAA
>NC_050524.1:8031610-8088068 GCF_002922805.2 Oryzias melastigma | reverse complement strand
CTCGGCACAGCATGCGCGCACCACAGTTTCTTGGGTTTCTTGAAGGGAGAAGTCAGTACATCGTTAATCAAGTCTGTCTCTCACAGCACTTGTTTCGCTCAGTCCCAGGGCTGGAGGGAGGAGAAAAGAAGGTGAAAGAGAGAGAAAGTGTCCTGGATCTGACCCTCCACTCCAGTACTGATTTTATCTTTACAGCCAGCAGCACTGTACCTGTAGATAAAATATAGATACACTCACTGGCCACTTTATTAGACACACCTGTCCAGCTGCTCGTTAGAGCAAATTTCTAATCAGCCAATCACAGGGCAGCAGCTTAAGGCATTTAGGCATGTAGACGATGGCTATGTCTGAATTACTATATAATCCTCTATATAGTTTTTGTAGTGCTGTGCGAATGTACAATTCCAAAATCGAGAGCAAAAAAAACAGTGTGCATCAATGCTCACTACATTAGCGAATATAGACCACAATGCATTGCAGTCGGCCATTTTTGTGAAAAAAAATGTGTTTAACTGTATTTTTTAACAAACTATTCACTTTTTAATCATTATAACACAGTGTGGTGATAAATAGATAAATGTTTATATTGATTAGATATTCACTTTGTGAAATTGGTGAGATCATATTTAGAAAAGAATAGTAGTGAGCATGGTGTCCGAATTGCTTTTAAAATCCAGGGCACTAGATAGTTTTTAGGTAGTTGGGGTTAGGGTGGTAATTGGAACATAGCCATGGTCAAGATGATCTACTGCAGTTCAACTGAGCGTCAGAATGGGAAAGAAAGATGAATTAATTGACTTTGAACGTAGGTTGTTGGTGGTTTGCGTATTTCCGAAATTACTGGGATTTTTACCCACAACCATCTCTAGGGTTTACAGAGAATGGTCAGATAAAGAGAAAATATCCCTGTTGATGTCAGAGGTCAGAGGAGAATGTCCAGACTGGTTCCAGTTGATAGAAGGGCAACAATAAATCAAATATCCACTGGTTACAACTGAGGTCTGCAGAAGAGCATCTCTGAACGCACAACACGTCCAACCTTGAGGCAGATGGACTACAGCAGCAGAAAATTGCATAGGGTACCATTCCTGCCAGCTAAGAACGGGAAACTGAAGCTACACTTCCATTTGGAGGTTAGGGTCAGAATTTGGCGTCAACATTATCAAAGGATGGATCCATCCTGCCTTGTATCAAGGGTTCTGGCTGGTAGTGTGATGGTGTGGAGGATATTTTCTTGGCACACTTTGGGCCCTTTAGTACCAATTAAGCATCATTACAGTGCCACAGCCTACCTGAGTATCATTGCTGACCATGTCTATCCGTTAATGACCACAGTGTAAACTACAGGCATGAAGCCCAATGAGGCAAATTGAATTTGTGATATTGGGCTATATAAATAAAATTGAATTGAATTGAATTGAATTGTACCGTCTTCTGATGCTACTTTCAACCGCATGAGGTACCATGTCATTAAGCTGGAATCATCTCAGACTGGTTTCTTGAACATGATAATGAGTTCTATAGACTCTACAGTCACCAGATCTCAACCCAATAGATCACCTTTGGGATGTGGTGGAATGGGAGATTGGCATCATCCCTGCGGGATGCTATCATGTCAATATGGACCAAACTCTCTGAGGAATGTTTCCAGTACCTTGTTGAATCTATCCCACCAAGGATTAAGGCAGTATTGAGGGCAAAAATGGAGTCCAACCAAGGTGTACCCAATGCAGTGGCCGGTTGGTGTATATATAGATAATCACATGTAATATTACAGGAGCTTTTTGCAGTAGGTGTCCCCGTTTTTTTACTCCCCAAAAAGACTAAGCTTGTCATGCAGTATTTGTTTAGATTCTTCCTCTGGTTTTTAATTAAATGTGTTGCCTCCCCGAGGAGACTTGCGGGAGAGAAAGTGAGCAGTGAGATTCCTGTATGCAGGGAAGCATTCATATGAACATGCTCTGGTATTGTCAGTGAAGTGCACTCAGGGCTAGCCTTGCCTCTTCTCACAGTGTCAATTAGGGAGGGATTTGAATGGACTGAAGTGGAGCCTCCAGTGAGGTGTGTGTTGCGGAAAAGGAGAGACAGATCGAGGGGGGCGGGCATTCATGGGGAGAAGCCGAGACAGACGGACAGGAAGAAAGTGAAGGAAGGAGAGACAAAGGCTCAGAGCAGCAGAGCTGGGAGCTTATTTATAGATTCACATGTGTGCACGAATGAATCTCTCTGTTCCTTGGCTGCTGGGGCCTCACGCTGGGTTTCGTCCTCGGCATGACTGATTGATATGACTCATTTACTGGCTGCAGAAGGCTGTTAGGACCAACAGACTGTGAAAAATTAAGATATCCTAATGAGAAGACCAGATAAGGCGCGCGGCACAAGTTTGGATGATTCGATCTGATTATGACCATAAAATGCTGTCACTCCTAATGGATAATGTTACAAAAGCCCTCTAATTTAACAAGCACCCTTTCCCTCCAGCTACAATAGATTGAGATGTAATTGAGGCGATTAGAGGAGGATGAGGGCCTCCGTGCTCGCCGCTCCATCCCTCCGCTTCTCTCAGCCGGTCAACTTGAAGGAACTCGGAGTCATTTGTCTCCATTTTTTGTTGGTTTTCCGCTGTTTGTTTTAATTGAATGAGAATATCAGTCTTCTGAGTGTTCTATTTATTCTTCTTTGTTTTTTTTTTTGTTTTGTTTTTTTTTAGGGAAGGGAACAGAAAATCAATTTCTTGTTCTGTCCATCACAGCAGAAACACTCCAATGATCTTTTGAGCTATTTTAAAAGCATTTCCAGTGTCATTTTTAGGCAAAATTTAAAAAAAAAAGTCACTTTCTAGGACATAGTTTCTGTAGAGCAGCAGGGCTTCCTTAGAAATTTGCTTCCGAGTTGTGGGCGGGACTGTTTGTGCAGAGTAAGCCCGCCCCCTTCCCATCATCCATCTGTTTACGTGCTCTCCCTCTAGTTTACAGCCTTTCTCAACGCCTTCCTAACATTATTAGTGCAGCAATCAGTAGCTGCGTGTACATATGGTCTTTTATTTGATCAAAGATCAGAGTAGAATTAAGAAAGTAATTAAAAAATTGTGTACATGGGCCGGAAAAACTATCCGATTATAAACACATTTACATACACTTGATGTTTGATTAGAATAAATCATTTTTACATGCGCAGAAGTATCTAAAATACCGGAAACTGACGTAAAAGACGAGCAATTCTGCAGCTTTGAGCGAGATGATCTTCTGAGCGTGCTTTAATTATTATTAATAATTATTTAATGTGACGGTTTGCACATAATTTTCTACAATCAGAATAAATTGTTTACATGCACCACAATCGGATCAACAATCAGCAAACCCACCTCTATCAGAAGGAAATTTTGATCACAATGAGTCTGATCGGGTCAGAGTATTCTGATTGGCATGTTTATATGTTGCATTTTTGTTCTGATCAGGCTTTTATTCCGATTACTTGTGTCCATATGAACACAGCTAGTGTTGCTTTTTTCAAGTAGACTTATCACAATAGAGCAGGGAGCTTGTAGGTTGTAGTAGTTTTTGTGTCACACTTACAAGCTTTTTCCAACAGACTTTTTGCATCTATAAAAGAAAAAATACTCAGAAATGTAATTTTAAGCTCAATTGTCTTTTATATATGTCTACAGTCATTAGACAAATTTCACAGGAACATGTTGAAAACACAAATATCATCACAGTGGTTCTTCATATTAATAAATTCCTGCTGGGCTTATTCACAGAAACAAGGCAGAAGCCTCATCGCCAGCCTTTTAAAGAATGCCCACTCTTTGACCCGCTCTGCCTGTGTCACGGCCCGCTTGCCTGCTTCGCCAGCAACAACATCACAGTTTCCCTCAGCCTAATTGCGCTTTGAGGCCACCTCTGCGTGGTGTTAACTGACAGCACCGTATTTTTCCGTGAGGCTTTTTGCAGAAAAGCTGTGAGGTGACCTGAAGAGTGCCTTTCAGCGAAGTGAAGCCCACTGCCGAAAGTTCATTAAACTGTGAAAATGTAACGACATGAGGATCCTGATCCGTGGGATTGAACAGTCTGCGCTTTTGATTTTTTTATTTTTTTTTTGCCGGGAGGACCCCTCTGTCTGTGCGACAATAGGACGTCCCTATAGCAACCAAAAACTCAAGTGGACGTGCTTGCAAAGACTGGAGAGGCAGGGTTGTCGGGTCAGCCGCAAAATGTAAAACAAGAGCTTTAAACTAAACTCATCCCTGCCATTAAGCCCTCGCGAGCAGCGTGTGATGGTAGCAGAGAGGCTCTCGAATCAGTCACAGCATGTCAGCGGCAGCCAAATGACCTCATCCTGCACTTGCAAGATTTTTTTTATTTTATTTTATTTTATTTCTGGCTCTGTCTAATTAATCTGGCCACTCTGGTTGGCTCCTGACAGCAGCCTTGTAAAGTAAGATTTGTGCACTGCTCATTATCATTGATGAAGTGGAGTGTCAGCGGTGCCAGGAAGCTCGGCTGGCCGGGGCTAATGCGGGTGAGCCGGTGGTGGAGAAGTCGTCAACCCATTCACTCCTTTCTCTGCTCCGACAGTCCCACTCCTAGATTAATTGCTCCCAGACCACTTCTGCGGTTGAATTGAATTGTAATGATTCATAAGGAAGTGTAAAATGTTGCTGTGCTGATTGTGCGTGAGTGTGGAGACGGTCAGGATGATCTCGGGGGCATTCTCGCAGTTTCACTTGTTTAGTTTGATAATGGGACTGGTGGTAAATTAAAAAAAAGTTTGGAGAGGGTTTATTATTTCTAACTGCTCTTGCGTTCATGTTTGAATAGGTGAATACTATAATTGTTAAATCTTTTTATAGCTAGTTTCATTTGTATATTGAGTTTATTATAAGATTTTAATGGTGCGATCAGTTCAAAACATCTCATTTTCTTTATTTATCCTTGGAGAGTTTTCTGTGTTTTTGTGAATTACCTGAAAATATTTCCAGGAGATGTGAATTTTATCATTTTTGTTTTAATTTTTAGATCACTCATAATGTGACAGTTAAAAAAAATGTTGTGCATGTTAACAGGATTCTTGCCTTATAAAGCAATGTTTATACATCCAATCCAGCAAATTTAAACAAAATTTAGAAGGTACCCAAAAACTAAACCAGCTTTTTTCTTTTTTTTTTTTTTACTGTATACATGAAGCTTTAAAAGTGGTGTCTGATTCTTACCACATTTTTGCCAATTTAACATAAACTTGTTTTGTTCATGACATTAGACTCAGAGACCGCCTGTGTGCTGCCCCCTACCGGTTGAAACGAGTTAGTACAGTTGAATTTTGTTATTGGTCATCTGGTGGAAGTCCCACGACATTTCAGAAGCTTCACACATTGGCTATATTAGTACGAACTGGATATCATGCGTTGCGGTCCCCCATAGGAAATGCATTACCATCGGCCCTCACGGAATCGGGCCAGAGCTTTCGCCATCACTTCCTGATACGTCCACCCCCTCGACAGCGATTAGTCCGAGTCACGCTGAGTCACAATTTTCAAAGAACTGTTTTTGCCATTCAACAGTCAGCTTTTCAGGCTTGTTCGAAGGCCACACCCCTCCCACTAAAGTGGCTCAGGGAAATCTGTCAAGGAATCTGATTGGTCAGTTTATAACTCGCAACAAAAAAAAAAAATTCTTAAAAAAGCAAAAATAGGATTAGAAGGAATGGTCTTAGAAGGAAGCATCAGAGCAAGAAATGTTATTCTGACATAAAATGACTGAGAAATTACTATTTCTCAATCTTTGGTACTTTGGTCTTCTTGCAACCCGCGTGTACTTCCTATTTGGAACACGAGAGGGGAGGGGCTGTTCAGTCCAGTTCCTACTTATACAGTCAACTGTTTCACGTCATTATGCTCTCCAGCTCCAGTAGAAAGCCCCGCCCATCTGTGATTCTGTAATGGTTGGTTGTTATCATGTTAGCTTTAGCATGGCTCGTAGGTGTTTTGCCTATGATTGTAAAAGATTTACTGGCTTACACAACTTTCTAGTAGACTTCAAAGTTGGGCAACAGTGGTTTAGTGCAATTGGCATTGAAGCCAGCAAACTCCGTCCTGGTGATGATATTTGCAATGATGGGATTGTTTGCTTAATACGTTAGCCTTTATTAGCTTATGATGCTAGCGTCATTTTACCACTCTCAAACATGGGTCCCCTTTGGTCTGGACCATGGGTGCCTGACTCTGGAGAGGGCGGAGAAGAAAAAAAAAAATCCTAAAACCTCAATATAGAAGACGCACTACGTTACCTCAAGCTAACCTCACTGTCAATCACATATCCAAACCACACCACCCCTGTATTTTTCAAATCTGGACTGAGAGTGCAATCAGTCTCCGACTGTCCTGTTCTGTTACCTTTTTCTGTAAACCAGTTTTTATGTGTAATTTTAGTACTAAAAAGTTAATTTCTGTAATTACAAAAAAATTCCCTATCTAAGATAAAAATATGTAGGTAAACGCTTCACGTTTAGTCTTATTTATCACCTCTATATGTAACTTTAGTCCAAACGTGTCAGTGAAGTTACATTTAGGAAAAAGGCAAAATTCTTTCTGTAGATTTTTTTGCTGACTGACATTTGAGCTGCAACAAAAGTTTTAAACAAAATGAATACATAAATTAGGATGTTTTGACATAAATGTTAAAAGAAAATGCTCAGTTCTACAGCTTATTTAACTCTCTTTTTCCCCCAGAGTTTGTTGGTTTTTTCATGTTTGTTTAAATAGGTTTGGATGACTGTCAGGCCAGATCCAGCCCTCTTTCTGATTCCTGATATGCTTGTTTTTGTGGAGGCGGTCATGTGTATTATGTCTTTTATTAGTTTTATAATTTGCAGACACATTTATTAAAATGTAACAATTTTCAAACTATGAAGTTTGAAAAAATATAATGATTTTTCTGCCTCTAATTTATTCTGGAAAACCAAAGTTTGCATCAGTTTGGACATAAATGTGCAATGCTTATGAACAGTAAGATCTGCAATGTTTTCCAATCAGAGTTTTTTTTTTCTCTAACTCTAAACTCCACTGTGATGGGTCACTTCACGATGCACAATGGTTTCCATCAGGACTCCACATCACATTGTTGCCCTCATTGTTAGGAGAGAGTGTGCATGCAGTTTGCATCAAAAAGGCATTACCCTTCAGCTTGGGCATAGTTTTGCATGTGGGGTGCTTTCCCGTTCTTTTGTGTCCTGCAGCCACATATAAAAGGCATTCGTCCAAAGCATGTTTTATGAAGTCCTATGAAGCCGCTGCTTTTGGAAGAGACTTTTTTACCCATTTCAATGTGCGAGGGTCTTTAATTCCATTATATCATCCAGAAGAATCCTGGAGGCATCTCCTTAAGTTCTAAAAACTGTTCACTGTAGTTGTTGACTTTTTTGCGCAATTAATTATTAACAGCAAAATATATAGTTTTAATTCCATTATAAAGCTATTATTAAGAAAAAAACCTTATGTAAAGTAGTATCTGTATATTAAAAGTATGAATATTATGTTAAAGTATAATATTTTGACATTTTTGTTTTTACTTTTTGGTCTAAACAAATACCTAACATCTTTTTTCTTCATCATATGTTCCATTTAAAACTTAAAGTGACTTGGCAGCTGGATTCAAATCCAGAATTGATCAACTCTTGATAAGCCTGAGCCTCTTAAACACAACCCCTGATGGATTAATGGCTAAAGTGCTTCGGATCAGACGGCTTTCATCTCCAACGCGAAGATCTCGTTCATGTAGATGACGAGCCCTCCCGCGGAGGTGGTTTTGGTGGCGACTGTAGCCACACAAGGCAAAGAGGGTCGAGGAAGATTGAGTGTAAAAAGATGGTGATGTATGGAGTTGGATAGCCTCTATTTAGGTGGACCAGCCAGTTCATCTCAGACATATTGATCGGCACAATTTACTCTCTTTACTCAGAGGATTATGGCTCTTTGGAGTAATATAAAGGTTTCCTGACATGTCAGTCAGCTGTCAGTGCCAATTCCACTGAGCAGGCTTCAGCATGTCACTGAAATAGCTTTCCCAACTCTCCCTCCAGTCAGACTCGCTGCATGTCTATTACCAAGGATTCTTGGAGGACATAAACAGTTTGTTTGTTCTCATTTCTGTTTATAAAATTATCTCTCACCAACTGCAGCTTTGTGATTGTTTTTTTTTTTTTTTTAGCTGCTTAAGTTCCTCTTAACGACAGGGGCTTTATTGCAGCTCTGCGGACGGTGTGCTTCAAATCTGTGCTTAGGTGACCTCCTGTCTCCATCTGACCTCTGGAAATGACTTCATTGGCAGAAGGTGTGCATGTAGGTAGGGCAGCGCAGTGGCATTGATTCCACGGTTGTATTTATTGTTGAATCCCTCTGTTTGGATGAGAGGTTCTGACCTTGCCCATCTCAGGTTGGGGGGAGTTGATGCCTTACTACCCATGGGCTGTAGTGCTGTTATTAAAAACTCCATTACCACCATTCAAAGGTAGACATAACTCACACAGCGGATATAGACATGTCAAAACCGAGATTGATCTTGGAAGTGTAACCCAGAAGAAGGCTTAGAAAGGGTGGAAAAACCACCAGAACGGAGATACTGAGCTGAAAGCATCAGTCAAGAGCCTGAATGGATCTCTCTGCCAAACATCTATCATGCCCTTTTCCAATAACCCCTCTGTCGCTGCGTAGATCCTGAAGGAGTTTAAGGATGAAGACTGGAACATGGGCAATATTGTCTTCACTCTGACCAACAGGCGATATGGAGAGAAGTGCATTGCCTATGCAGAAAGCCACGATCAGGTATGAGTTTCTACGTTATCTCTCTCTTCACAGCAGCAGAGCGTCTGAGATTTCTCGATTATGAAACTTGAACCTTCTCAGGCTCTGGTCGGTGACAAAACTCTGGCCTTCTGGTTGATGGACAAGGAAATGTACACCAACATGAGCACCTTGATTCCCATGTCCCCCATCATCGACCGCGGGATCCAGCTGCACAAGATGATCCGCCTGCTCACTCATGGTCTCGGGGGAGAAGGCTACCTCAACTTTATCGGTGAGTTGTGATTGTTAGCGGTTTACTCAGGAAAAAAGTGAAACATTGGATCACCAAAATTTCTGTTCTGTCTCGCATTCACATTGACTTTTGTGGCAAAGTTGGTCATATTTTATTGATGATTTCACAATTCAGTCCAACTTCATTTTTGAGATCTTTAACCCTGTTAAGTACAACAAAGAACCGATGGAACTAATATTTTTGGAATGAAGATGTTTTTAAATCTTTGATAAAATCCACAAAAACTGTTGCACTGACCTTTTTCTTGTGAGACACAGCAAGTATTGATTGTGGTATTTGGGGTTAATTTGGTATTTTTTTTGCTTAGAACAATAATACAAACATGTAGACAGAAGTTTCCAGGAAAAACTAACTGTATTTGCCCACTGTCTCAAGTTTGAAACATACATTTTAAAAAAATGGTGTAACTGTATTATATCAAATCACTTATCTACAAAATTTGGATTCTTTCAATACAGCAAGTAGTTGTTTAAATAATGAATATCAATAAATGTTTTATTTTCTCCATAACCTTTTGAAAATTCTGAAAAATGCTTTTCAGATTTCATGGAAGCAGCCGTTTTGAAAAGCCGCTAGTGGAATTACAATCCACAACAGGGCAGAATTACACTGACCAAATCATACGTGGAAATGGCTTTTGCAATAGTCATGCATTTCGTGGTACAAGCACTTAATTTGGCATGAATGTACGTTAGGGTTACCTCCTTTAAGAAAAGCACGGCAGCCACAAGAAAATCCCAGATTTCAAAATGATATATATAATATGTATGCTGGATACATAAAAAAGTATTCTGTAGGTACCCCTAAAGTTGAAAGACTACAGTTTGTGCTTGAAGGGGTAAAAAGACATGGAATACTTTTGTAACAGTTAAGTGTATTCTTGTCATCCTCATAAATGGACACCATTTTGGATTTTCCTCATGGTGTAAAATAAATAGTTTTTATCATTGTTTAAATGTGTTTAAAAATGTTAACTCTAGTTATTGTTTACAGATGACTTTTTTTCACTTTTTTGAAACAGTTCTGTGTTTTATTGCCTGGTTCCTACTCCTAACCAGGATTGGGGTGGTGGGGGGATTCGACACTGTTCTTAGCAGATAAGAAAGGATGTAGTTTGAACTGAAAACATTCCCAAAAGGCTCATTATATGACACCCCTAATGAACTTTTCAACTCTGTGTCTCTGTTTGAATGTTGTAACGTCCCCTGTGTCTTCTCAATAAAAGGAGCAAAGTAGAAGCAGTCCTCTGAGAAAAAAGGATGGTGGCATCTTCCCTTCATACTTGTTTCTCCCTTGTGCACAAGAAATCTTGCTTGTTGGCGTGGTCCATTACTGTGTTTCTCTTCAGTGTCTAGGTGAATTTTACCTGACAAATAGCTAACGTGCTTTTCTAAAAGAGTAGATCCTGAGGTACATCCACGCCAAATTTGGTGCCATTACCAAAAAAATGCATTACGTGTCTAAAACATCCAGTTTAACAGCTCTGCTATATAAAATGAGCTTTTAGGGAAAGTTTGGTTCATGCAAATGAGATTGGGGTCTCAGAAATGTATCAAAGATGATAAAAATTGTTATCTAGGAGTAAAGAACAGTGGAGTAGTAACAAAGTGCTTTAAAATAAATTTAGTAAATACCAATAAAATAAAGTACTCATAGAAAGAAATTTTAAGCAAAAAAAAAAAAAAAACAAGGATACTTTTATTGTCATTGTTTGACAAAGAGCTTGTGATAATACAAATATTTGGTGCTCTCTAAACATATAAGTTTAAAAATGTGAACAGTTGGAAAGAAAGTATTTGAACTATATGGGAGGACCTCAATTTTTGTACAAAATGGACACACAATGTGTTTTTTTTTATGTTAATCTAAATCACAACGATGGAGAAAAACATTGCCTGCTTTGTCTTTTTTTTAACACAATCGTGTGTCCAGTTTATGCATAACCAAGTAATTCCAAAGGGTTCACATATTTTCTTCTACAATTGTATATATAGAGACAATAAAGAGGAAAAATGTAAGGAACAGCAATATATTTTTGTGTAAAGTCAGAATATATACATGTATTGCATACAAGTAAAGCATCTTTGCACTTAAAAAAAGGAAATTAATTTAGGAAAAAAACATGAAATTGACTGGATTAGTGGCATAAAATGGCAGATTGTTCCAGAATTTTGGAGTTGCTACTATAAAACTAAACTTTGTAGCAAGTGACCCAAAAAGGTGAATGAATATTATGATATAGCAGTTCAGAGGGAAAAAGCCACCATGTAGAGAAATAAAAAAAACGTGAAACAATAAAATAATACTAAAATCAGTTACAATGTAAAGACAGCCAGTGGATGCAGAGTGTTTGTCCAGGTCATTCCAGTCAAACACAGCTGGCAGTTATTGGATCACATTTTATTTTAGAGAAGTAGTTCTAAATGTAAAGATATGCCTTGCTTTGTTTTGACATTTGAAAAGTAAAATGACTTTGAGTCAGTCAAAGTTGGTAATTGCAAAAGTTGGCTCCAGGATTTTGGTTCAGCTCCCTTGTTTTAATGCCGATGCTAGACTGCCGTTAACAGACTTAGGAGAGTTTATTAGGATTCTAAGATAAATCTACTTTGAGGAGGAAGAGATGTGAGACTCAGAAAAGAAACTGGGGACTCCCTTTAACCAGATGGAAATGTTTACACAATGATTTTCAAACCCAATGATTAAAGCCATTTTTTAAAAATATGTTTTACAAATAAAAGCTGGAAGAAAATGTAAGAGCTATTTGAAAACTAAATTATCAAATTATCAGGGTTTTAAAACATTTCTTTTTCTCTAAATTTTCTTCTCAATGCTAAAGTTAGGACTATACTGAGTCTATTATGGTGTATTTAGTCTTTAACATATCCCTCTATAGCATGTTCAACCATCATATTTACTGAACAGAAAAACACTCCAGTTTTACATGGTAAACTTTAGAATGAATATTTAATAGAAGTATTGCAGATATCTGCCATAACCTCATCTTCTCTCTTTCCCATCACGGGGACATTTCTTAAGCACCACTTAAGAGTTATGTTTATTATTCCGTTTTTGGGGAATATTTCTCCATATAATAAGTAATGCTGAAAGGCGATAAAAGAAGCTTTTGAAGATGAGTCGACTTCACTTTCCAGAATTGGCGCCGACACTCAGGACAAAAACCAGATGGATTGCTTTTCTACCTCAAATGGATCTTCTTCCCAAGTACCGTTGAAATGCTCCTCATGCGCAACTCATCATCCAAACTAGGGCACGACTTTATCAAGTCCTGCTGGTGGAGATAATAAAAAGATAATTAATGGTGTTGGTTTGAAGTTGACCTTGGCGGTAAAGATTGCATTTCCTTCAGTGTACTTCGTTCTGGCTTAGTGTAAATACAGCTTGCATTAGAGATTCACTGACTTATTTCATCACCTGCAAAGTTGTTCTCAGGTCAAACTCTCAGTCCATATTTCTATCTGCCAGATTTTTCTTTTTTTTTTTTGGGTGTATCACTCCCCGCTCAGCCAGGATTTGAAGTGTTACTTAAGAAAAGCGAACGATCCACTCTGGGAGTTTCTGAGTGAACTGAAATGTGAGGTGAAAGAAGCACAATCAAATCAGATTTTGTCCACGGACAATCATAACGGGGCAGCTTATAATGATTAGAATGTCAGAGAGTGACCCCATGTAGGCAGCTGAAGGACAGGTAACAGTAATTATATCTGATTGTCAGGCAAAAGCGTAGCTCAAAGGCACACTCTGCTGCACTTTGTCTCCCTTTTGGCTAATTTTCTTTCAGTATTGGTAGAAAACGGTGCAAAAAAAAATACTTTGCAATGGGTTTAACAATCACTTTTTTTGTGTCAATCAAGATTTTTTTGTTTGGTCCTTTGAGGTTTTGCACCAAAACATTTGTAGAGCGCTTAAGCATACAGTTTTAGTCTCCTTCAACACATGGCAAAAACTTATGATCATCAACAATATTTGTAACTGTTTCAGTCAGAAATGTTCACATGTGAAAACAAATTCCTATTCTATTTCAAGTCCAGATAAACTTGGTAATAAATTGGAAAAATATGTTAGAATATTACGGACACACCATCTGCTACACCTTATTAGGATGTAGTTGGCTTGTTTTCTCTAACATTTTGGATTCCATGTAGACTTTTTTGTCGTTTTTATGCATTTAAATAATTGATTTTGCAAAATATTTTCCCATAACCTCTGATCTAAAGGCCCATGTCATACTATTGCTATACTTTTCAGAGTAAACTACCTTCAGATATATAAAAATATATTACCATAAGAACACGAGTAGTTGGATGTCTCCGTGGGTTAAGTATAGGGTTTGCACGCAGGAGCCCGGGGTGTCCACTGATCTCCATCCAGATTGGGTCCTTAGGCACGACCCTTGACCCTGCTGCCTAACTGGGTCCCTGTGCCCCTAAAGTACAGGGTTGTGTCAGGAAGGGCATCCGGCATAAAAACTCAGCCAATCACTGATGCGAAACAGTGGGTGCTGTTTTGCTGTGGTGACCCCAAAATGGGATAAGCCGAAAGGTGAAGAAGATATTACCATAAGACCACTAAAGAACACATTTCTCATTAAATATGAGTTATTTTCACAAGTTTTTTACCTAACCGTAAGACAACTCAGTCTCTGAAGCTTCACCTTTCGCTCCTTGTGGGTGCTGCTCATTTCATGGCGTCAACCTTGAGCTGGAAGGATGTTACCCATGCACCAAATCAGGGTCCCTGATTGGCCAAAGTTCAACTGTTCTAGCTTTTGATGGGTGTTCAAGGGACGTCCGTTTTGTACATATGGCCTGAAAACTGACTTAAAAACGCGACGCACGAACATGAAAGTTTTGAACACAGAAACCCAAAGCACATGTTAACTTTTGATTGGAAGTGGTTGCATGAATGCAGATTTCCAAGCCTGGTGTGAACATGGTATTAGAACTAAATTTAATCTGTTTTCAAAATAAAAAAAGGTGTTGCAACAATAACTGTTTTCTGTAAATTTAACATCTTTGACAAAGTTAAGATACATTTCATCCCAGTCCTGTTTTCATTGGAGTTTAATAGTATTTGCATGGAGTATTTTAGTGAAATTCACTTCTGAGTAGTGTAGCTTGCATTTTCCCTTCTTTGTATTAAAGAAACTTCCAGGATTTTATTTTTTTTCCTTGCAGTGGAAGTGACAAAGCTCTGACTGGCAGCTCTGAAATGGCAGCGACATAATAAAAAGGTGTAATCATGCAAAGCAAATTACAAGTGCTTGTACTTTTAACTGACAGGTTCAGATTATTATTCTAAGCGGCTGACACCATAATAGACAAGATCGCTACTCAAGTCTTGTGTGAGGTGAGTTGTGCGTTGAGTATCGTATAGCTTTCTGGGAAAAAAAAAAAAAAAAAACACAATGTGGCCTGCATTCCTTTTTATTTTTTTATTTCCAATGTGGTGTCAGCATAGTGTCATGTCGTGCTTTGTAAAGTTTTCACACACTCGCTTTCCAGAAGGAGGAATCCTGGGACAAAAACTTTTGATGTCGAAATTGTTTTACTTTTCTCTCCAAGGGTAAAAAATAGACATCTCTATTAAAGAAAGTTAGTTTACAGTGTACCTTTGGGGGTTGAAGGACTGACAAAGATTTATTCTGTTGAAGGAGCACCCTAATACCAGCTGCTGCTTGAAACTCCAAAGAAGCTCTTTGAGTAGGTTTCCAGAGGTGGTTATAAACCAGATGGAGTTGTGATTAATGACCCACTCCAATGAAAATTGTCTTTTTGGTGTTTTTACATGTTCTTGTAGCATTGTTCTTCTGATGGAGGACATATATGAAGAACATTTAAAGGGCCTATAAGATGCAAAATCAACATTTTTGAGCTTTTAAGTATATTATAATGTCAATTCTTCAAAAAAATGTTTTATATTTTTGATCCATTCACACATCTCTGAGCAATCTTCTATAACCCTGCACTCTGAGTAACAGCCCCTTCCAATCCACAAAAATGGGTGGGTCCTCACATTGTGAGGTCACAAAGTGGGGAACAGCCCCTTCCAGGAAGTGTATTCACAGGCTATCACCCAGTTTCTCCGTGGAGCTACGTGTGATCTGCAGAACGCTTTCATTTTATATGCGCAATATACACATAAATCTTTGCAAACGTTTGGAGGCTGTTTTTCTTTTTTTTTTTTTTTCCGTGGGCAAAGCACAGACGCACTGCTGGGGCCAGCTCTAGGTTGATGTCATAGAATGGATGGCACTCACAAAGAGTGAAAGGCGGAGCCTCAGAGATCGAGGCATCTTGCTTCCAAGTGGGAAAAGAGCTCATGAAAGTAACTCATATTTCCTTAAAAAATGTGTTATTTAGTGTTACAAAGGCAATATATTACCATATATATCAGGGATGGGCAATCCAGGCCTCGAGGGCCGCTGTGTCTGCATGATTTACAGAAGTATAAGTAAAAATGCATTCCTGGCTTTTTGGGCTTCCATGTTTTAAAAAAAAAGCTCTGGTGTTCACACATTGCTATTCAGGTTTCTTAGTCTGATTTCAGGCTCAACATACAAAACGCGACGCCATTAAATGTTCGTCAAAAGTTAAACCAGTTGAACTTGGACCAATCAAGGACTCGGCTTTGGTAGTAGAGCTAGCGACCTCTTCAAATCATGGAAGTACCAACTATTTGAAAATTGATCCTGAAGAAGAAATTAATAATTTTGGTTTATGCTCGGCCAGAATTATATTATACCAAGTCTTGTATAAATGGGAATAGAGCTGTGAAAGGTAAAGTTTGGAGCAAGATCACGAGATTTGGCATTTTGCACAGAGTCTCTTACAACTGTGAGTACATGCGGTAGGATCAGGTAACAACAGACCTATGTAAACACCATATGCTAAAAGAGTGATCAAAAACCCTGGTTCAGCACGTTTTAGAATGTGCCACACATGCCTGGTGTGTAAGTAACACGAGTGTTTCTTTATTCCAGTCATTGTGAATCAGTAGCAAAACAAGTGAAACGTACGTGTGCTGACCAAAGGAAAGTCTTCAGAATGACTAAATTCCAAATTAACTCTTAACTTCAGAGGGTAAAAAAAAAACTTACACCTCAGCTTTTCAAAGACTAAAAAGGAAGAGTTGAGGAAGCCTTGGTTTAAACTATTGGCTTCCATTATAAATGAGGACTTGGGCCCTGAACGGGATAAAGCGAGTCTAGGAAATGAACGGATGGGTGTTTTAAAGATGAAACGCTGGACATCTTTCGCAAAGTTAGAAGAGATGCTGGCCTTAACGCTCTCACACTTCTGAGGAGTAAAAAGCAGATAAAAATCAAAGTTTAATTCAGACTTCCCATGAGTGTAGCACCGCATGCAATTATCACATCTTCAGGCGCAGACAGGCGTGTGTATGTAACATATAACAACTTTCCTAGTTAAACAAAAGTTGTGTTTCTCTTTGTATTCACATAGGACTTTATTGTTAAGTCTGCATTGCAAAGGATTGATAGCTTAAAGGCTGCAATGTTTTATTAATCTAACAGTGTTCGTATTGCTAAGATGCTCACTTATTTTTCAACTTCAAGTCAAAGATTCAAATCTTTACATTTCAAAGTTGAAGCGGTGACCGAAACTCTTTATAAGCACAATATGAAATGCTGATATTTGCACAAAAAAATTATAATTACAGAGAATAGAATATAAAATTATGACATCTTGATTTTTTTAATAATAAAATTGTGAAATTATGAGAAAAAGTTACAAGAATAAAGTTGTAATTATATGCAAAAAGTCAAAAATTTACAAGAATAAACTCAGAAAATTGAGTAAAAGAGTCAGTATTTTACTATCATGAAGTTATAGTTTCATAATTTATAATTTGAGAATTTATAAGATTTAAGTCATTCATTTGAGGTAAAAGTCGCTTTACTAAGAAAAATAGACACAACAAAAAAAGGAACTATAGTATTTTAGTATGAGAGACGTAGATTGCATTGCATGTGATTACTTTTGCTTTTTTTTCCCCAAAAATAAGGAAATACATGTCTTTTAGTGAGTCAACATTGTGTTTTTACGTATAAGTATAATAGCATAAGTATAAAGACACTGAAAAAAATGAGCAGGAAACTGGATCTCTACAGAAGAAGATTCATGAGTCACAAGGAGTGGATTTTTTATGGCATCGGCAAAGGTTCAAATGCATTATGGCACATGGATTTCTATTATTAAAAGAAAAAAAACTAAGGCTGTAACAATGGATTTAGTTGGCACAAATAATTAAAGGCTTCAAGCAGTAACTACATTTTCAAAAAGACATGGCTTTTTTCTTGTAATTTTGAGTTTATTCTTGTAAAACTACAACTTTTTTATCATAAATGTATGACTTTGTTCTTCTAAAACGTTTTTCTCATTATTGTATTGCTTTATTTTTATATTTATTAAATGTTTTTTTTTTTTATGGTGGCCCTAATCTTCCGTCATAATAAACTATTCCTGTGGTAGATGAAAAAGCAGTCACCCAATCATTTACTAAAGTAAAACGAATCTTTAGACCAAAAAATATATGGCTTTTACTGATTAGTGCAACAAATGATACAAATTTTACAAATATTATAGTAAATAGTCAAAAACTGAGTATAGAGCTGAGTAGGAGTGCTGATTCTCACTAAAGAAGCTTTTCTGGTAAAAGTACTAGGATGTAGGACAACTTGATTACGGGTGTATTGTAAAATTTTTATCCACAATGACCAACTTTTACATAGCATACACTGAAAAACATAGAACATTGAATTAATTAAAAGAAGTTCTGTAATTTGTTACTTTTAGAATGATCAGTTTTCATCAAATAAGAATTTTGAGTTCATGGTTTACTTGAGCTAAAATTTAAATTTGATACAAACTAATATCCTTACATGTAATACGTTATGGAGCTTTTGTTAATTATTCAATGTTTCACTTTTTACAGTGACGTTATATGGTTGAAGCCACCTCTGATTGTATCTTTTTTAACTATATCTTTGAATGTAAAATCATCTATGCTATTTGTTTTTCATATTTTTAGATTTTGTTTGAGAAATTAATCTAAAAAAACAATCAAATTAGTTATTGTAATGAAAAAAACTGTGTTTTATTAAATCATCACATAATCATTCTCTTTAGTCAATTTTAAATAAAGTATTTCATAAAAAAGCAAAAAAAAAAAGAATTTTCTTCACCTCTTTAATATTAGTTGCAGTGTACTTTTGTATTTTCCAAGCATAATGAACCGTGTTTTTAAACTTTTCTGTTAATTTCATCACCGTGGAGGGAACATAAGGAAAATACATGTAAAATTGAATAAATTGTATTGTGTTTTTTGTCGATGTAAAGTAAGCATCTGTGATTAAGTTTTGCTCAGTGATGCTCCATCCAGTTACGCTCTAAATCTCATTCTTCACACAGTCTAAAAAAGGTTCATAGTAACCAATTTAACTTTCATGCTTTTTAGTCATTTGCATGGTTTTAAATGCAAATATTTCTTTATGTTAAGTTCTGACTTTGTTGAAAAGCTGTTTTTCCTCCTCGGCTTGCAGTTGTTTTTGCATGTGGTGTTTTGTGGTATTCATGGCCTCTCTTAAAAGGAAAAGTAAACAGAGTAAAAAATATTCCAAAGCACTCAGGCTTATTCGGTTCTGTTTCAGAATTTGCATTATCACTCAGGCAAATAACGCCAACCGGTATTTCATACTTTCTATATGCAGTTTTGTCAAGTGTAGAAATGCAGGGAAAGTGCCGTACAGTGGAAAGGAAGGACATTAGCATTTTTATACCTGAAATACAACAACTAAAACAGCCTGCTATCGCGCTTTCAAAGCTCCTCAAGTTGAAATGTATTCAGAAAAATTTCCAGTCGTGGAAGTGAAAGAAAAAAAAGTTGTCACATCCTCAAAGGCATCGCAAACTTTCTCAGGTTTGGGTCATCACATCCGCATTAGGGAAATACTCGAGAAAGAAGAAAGAAAATCAGGTAAATCTGAGATGACTTGGCATGTCAGTGGATCAATGTGGCAGAGTCATTTAGCCGGTGCTGAGCAAGAGCAAATTGTTTGAGCAAGCAAATCAATTTGAAGTGCCGAGCCTAGAAAAACCCCATTTATTTACTCATGACCAATAGCAAACACCGCAAAGCGGGAGGACAAAGGGAGCATCCGCATTTGGGGGCGCTGAGAGATGGATACTGTTAAAGGATGTTGGAGTCTCGGTGACATTAAAGCGCCCAGTGGCGTGGCAGTAATGAAACGCCTCAGTGGGTTTATCATTACATCAGCAGGGAAGAAAAAAAGTGGAAGTGCTCGCTGACTTTCAGAGCTCACGAAGACTTTAGATAACCTTGCAGATTTACAGTCTAAATCTCTGAGCTAAAGACTTCTCCAAGCACTTTACATTCAATGGGAGCCGCTGTGCAACAAGCAGACATTATGGTGCAGCCTTGGACTCTGAATTGAAAACTAGCTCTCCCCCCCCTATGTTTCAAATGCATAATCCCACTCAGAGCTAACTGTGCTCTCAGGTTTGGAATTTGATGCCCATCTCACCTCCTCTTTCCTCCCTGGGAGTGAACATTAAAACAGTTACAAGAAATCAATGTCACAAATGCAAATAGTCATTGCATGATGCCTGCAACTTTTTATTCTGCATGGAAAAAAGCTCTGGCGACTCCCCACCACCGTCTCCCCCCTTCTGATGCCCTCATCGATCTCCTTTTGCCAGAATCCCTCACAATGAAAAACACATTGATCCTCAGTTCCTTCTCGTGCTGCTAATTACTGAGGGGACCGTGTCACTGTCGGGCCCTTATCTGATTCAGGGTCGTGTAGACAAGTAATGGGATGTGCCAGCTGAAAAAATACCTGACATATTGGTGTGTAAACACAGCTGTCCCTCCCATTAAAGTTATTATTTTGTATTGTTGGTATTACTATTGGGGCTGACATGAATCCATTAGTGTTTACTAATTGTTTTCTTGACATTTTTTTACACCACTGGTTCAGCAAGTGTTTCAGACTAAACCAACAGAGAAAAAAGGTGGATGAAACCTGTCAACTGATCCATCTGTTCGTCCTGATTTATGTTGAGGCTAGTTTTTCAGCTCCGTGGTCATTTCTATTTCCAGCAGCTCTAGCGTCCCTGATCTCTGGCTAGTCTTAAATTGGGTTAATAGGCAGGACAAAGAAACCAGACTTTTTTTTTTTTTTTTTTAATACATGGCTGTCAAGCTGAGGATATGTCACCTGTCAATAGAAAGGCCACATGCACAGTCCTGAGGTTAAATATGGAGTAAATGATAAAAATCAACCTGGGTAAATTTGTCATAGACACATCTAGTTTCAGAAAGTTTTTTAATACTCATTTATAATGATCACAATAGTGATGAAATATATGTTTTAAGTGAGCGATTGAACAGGAGTGAACATGGCTTAACATTCAGTGAAATAAAAATGAATTGGTAAAGGAAGCCTAGATAATCAAAACTGTTGACATACTTTTTGTAAAAAGCCACCTGGTGATCACTTAAAGGGGCCATACCATGATTTTCTTAAGCCTTTCAGAGTAAACTATATCCATATATACGTTACCTTTGGCACACTAAAAAACAAATGATGAAATATTAGTTATTTTTGTGAGTTTTTTTCTACCCGAAGTAAAAAGACTCGATTCCTGAGGCTTCACTTGTCGCTGCGTGTGGCTGCCGCCCATTTCATGACATCATCATAGAGTCGACAGCGTGTCCTGGTTTCTCCCATGAAAATAAACATCCAATTTTTTTCATAGATGGATGCACATACCATATATCTGCCCCCAGTAGGCCTGGCCATTGCTACACTAGTTCACAACACAAATACACTCAGGGCCTGCACTACTCGACAATGCCCGGGTGGGGGGTGTCTTGAAGAAGCCCCTCATCTAAAATAACGAACACCTGTTTGAGCTGGAATTTATGGAAGACATTGATCACCGCTAGCACCGTGGAGAAGTTGGGTGTTGGTGTTAGACTGCGGCAGAGCAGACTCTTCCTGAAAGGGGCTGTCTCACTCTGTGACATCACATCGTGAGGACCAGCTCATTTTCGTGGGTATGGGAGGGGCTGCTTCTGAGAGCGCAGGTTTATATAGGATTATCAAGAAATGCATGAAAGGAATCGTATTATACACTTTAAAGCTCAAAAAGTTGTTTTTTATTTATGTTATGGCCCCTTTAAAGACGTAGTTACTTACACTTTTAAATATACACAATGCAAAAAAGTGACAGCAAAATTAAAGAACGTAAGTTTTTATTTATTTGTATTGAGACGTGAAAGATTATCTCTGATAACAACCACTATCTGATTTACTTCCTTGACTTAACCCTTGTGCTAACTTATGGGGTCCAGATGGCCCCACTCCTATATTGGAAAAGGTGGAAAGGATTTTGTTTCTCCCACGAACACCAATAAAGATAAAACACCATTAAAAAAAAGTTCAGCGCTCTGTCTTGTGGTTTCCAGATGACCTCACTTTTAATTCAAACATGCCAGGGATAGCAGAAGGGTTAAAGCATTTAGTTATTTAGCAATATTTCTTGTACTGGATTTACAGAGAGGGCTGCTCAGTGGTGGAGTGGTCAGCGCTCTTGCCTCACGTCTAGGAGGGCCTGGTTCAAATCCCACATGGTTTGCATGTTCACTCTGTGCTTGCGTGGGTTTTCTCCAGGCACTCTGGCTTCCTCCCACAGTCCAAAAAACATGCTTCATTAGTTAATTGGTGACTCTAAATTGTGAGAATGTGTGGTCCTGCAACAGACTGGCCACTTTTTCTCACCTTTGCCCAACAGTAGCTGGGTTGGCTTCAGCAGCCCTGAAAGAGATTCCACAGGTTCTAAAAACGGACGGACGGATCCACAGGGAGCTTATTAGTGGTTGTCAATATTGACTTTTTCAGTTTTCTCTGGAAAAGGAACACTTTAGTGGTGTTCACACAAAGAATTCATCGTGACGCCTTCAAGTATTTAGCACATATCAAGCTGTGTTCAGGATCAGTCAGTCCCGTTAAGGGATAATTCACAAGTAAAAAACATAACTGCTGGGGGATTTTGATTGAACCTGCAATAACTTCTAAATTGAGGTTGCAAAATGAAACAAGTTAAACCGAAGACTTAAAAACTACACAAATAAACGTACCAAACAATGAAACTTTTCCATATAAACTTACTGAATAATAAGGATGTCCACATGCTGGTTTTTTTTCTTTTTGTAAAAACCATGAGAAGCTACCTGCTGACTCTCCTGACAGAGATAATTTGTGTCAGTCGCTGTAACAAAGCTAGTCATCATCAAATACTTATCAACAATCCTTCTATATAAAACTGAAACACCCCACAAAGCAGGAAGTATCGCCTGTGTAATCTCATGATGACTTTATTTATGTGCACATCATGACGAGGATCCATCATGATTTATTCTTGAACAAAAAGCGCTGTCTGGTTTATTTCATCAGTGAGGAGGCAGAAGAATGTGATTATCCCAGTGATTAATGGAGGCATATGGGAGGAACTGTGCTGTGTTATTGTAGGGAAGAGGGAAATGATTATCTAATGGAGGTGTGTCAGAAAGTATTTCTTTAGAGCTGCAATCAAAAGGAGAGGCTTACAGGAGCTGCTGAGACCAGTCGTCTTCACTCGGCTTTACAAAGTACAACATTGAAAGGCTGAAATAAATGGGCCAGACTGGTGCACTTGAGCTGTTAATGAAGTGCAGCTCTTGTAAGGGCTGTTTATCAGAACACCTGCCTGCGTCTCGGCTGGGTGTCTTGGACAGAGATTAGCAGACGGATCGTGTTTTCCTTCCCTCACCTTTGTGTTTTTGTGCATGCACAGGAGTTTGTGTATTGACATATGAAGCTGCCCTCCATATGGCACACTGTTATAAAGAAATGAAAGTGACAAGGTCTGTTATGAACTGATAAAACTGAGAGGTCTGCATTAAACATGTGCACACTGTGAAATACATGTTTGGAAAATACTCTCTGAGAGATCATATTGGGCAATGGTGTGTTTATAGTTTATGAGAGAATATATTTAAGGCCAATGTGGATTTCCAGTTTATGATTTGAAAAACAATAAATGTATTATAATGGTTTTAGTCTATTACACTAAACCAAAGGCATTCGACATGAAACCTTTTTTACTGGTTTATTTCAATAACAAAGGCTAGTGACACCATTCTTTCACCCATAAGAGTTTAGATCCGGAGTCTCAAACATGCAGCCTGAGGGCCATTTGTGGCCCCCAAGTCGATATTTTGCAGCCCCCGCCTTAGAATGAAAGTTCAATGTTGGTGCTGTGTGTAGAGCTGACAAACTGACCAATCACAGTGGAGTATATTGCTCGTGGGTGCATGACATTGTCCAGGTTTGAAGCAGGGAAACTTTTAGAGCAGGAAACCTGACAACCCCCCTTCCCCACATTAATGAGTTCCTCACTTTTTTCCCCAGAAAGAGACTATTTGCATGTAATTTTTTCAACACATGCAGCCAGTTCTGTATTTGGTTCCATTTGTGCCAATAATGTGTTTTTGCGTCCATTGTCTATGTTTTTGGTCCATTGTCTATGTCAGTGGTCAGCAACTTTTAATGCTAAAAGAGCCATCTGGTTCAGGTTCTCATGCACCGAATCTCAGCAAGAGCTGCAAATTTTTACCTAATACCTAATTAATACACTTAATATTATTGTGGCATTAAGCCATTCATTTATAAAATATACGTAGCTTTGAAATGTTCTCTACAATTGACTTTTTCTATATAGAACAAATTTAACTTCTTTTGCTTTTGACAATAGATCATTCAAGTTCCTTTCAACATAAAACACATCCTGTTTTTAATCGGATCCTCCGCTCCAGCTGGTTTACTTTAATTAAAAATGCAAGAAACAAGATTCTATTATGGACTTGACTATTTTGACTATTATTGAATACAATTGAACAACATTAGTGTAGAGTCTAAATGATTTTAAAATCAATAGTTCAATAAACTTGTTCATTAGACAGACAATGGACCAAAGATATAGACAGTGGACGCAAAACATATTTTTGGCACAAATGGAACCCCATACAGCCCAGCCTGAGCCAGACTCAGTTTGAGACTAGAGTTTGAGACAAAGAAAAACACTTCAATTCACAAAGTGACTGGACTTCTTTTTTCATTAATAATTACACACATAAATTAGCTCACATGCCTGATTGGAAAAAGAATTACCCCCATGACCATTACACGAGTTACGTTGAGCTTTATACCATTTCGTCAAGATCACCACGGGTCCTCAATGTAGACATAGTCATAATTGAATCTTCTCAGATAGTACTGGTACTTTTTTTATATTGTGAAGCAGATGAGAATGCCAGTAGTTTTATGGCTCATAACTAAAAAATGAAAATTTTCACTCCGTCGTTAAAGAGGTGGTTTGATTGAGGCGCAAAATGTCAACCATGGTATGATGTCGCAGGGAAAGTCCGAGGATGACTGAAATCAATGAGCTCGATCCTCTTGAGAACTTTAATGTCTGAGTTGAAGCCTTTATGGCAGTCTCTTTAACAGATCTTAAAATATTTCATTTGATAGATTAAGCAACGTTTCCGCCCTTTAAGTAATGCCCGTAGCGTCGCTAAAAATTCAATCCCAGAAAGAAATGAGTTGTAAAGATGCAGGTATGCCATTATCTCTGCCTTGGCCTGTGGGGCCATAATGTTTTATTGAAAATCCTCAATAATACATAGTCTTTGGAAAAGTTGCAGATGTGCATGCTACATGTTTGAGTTTTAGTGAAATACCATATAACTGATAGGATGGTGGGCAGACGGCAACTTTGTGTGCATGAAACTTTTGTGTTTTTGTGATTCATCAGAGGTATTTGAAATGCAACAGACCGTATTATGTAGTCCTTCATGGATCAATTCCTCTCCTATGGATCTCAGAGACATAGGTACATAGGTTCATTTTTCTTGTGAAACAACATTCCCATAAATATGGAATGTGGCTCAATGCGGTACAGACATCCCATATCTCCTAGGCATTTTGAAAGCCAAATTGGGAAATGTTGGAGCTCAAAGGTACTGTAGATGTTTACAAGCTACCTTTATGATGGATATGTGGACGGACAGTCAGAGTGTAGATTTCTCTCCCAGGGGTGATCATGAATTTCATTCTATAGGCAACACAACCTTGAGCAAAGAGATTTCTTTCATGCCTCTCAAAGTTCCTTGTTACTGTGGGACATTCTCCTTTTTTTTTCAGCTGCTCCCTTAAGGGGTCGACGAAGGGAATCATCTTCCTCCATTTAACCCTATCCTCTTTCCTGACAGCAGCTACTCTCATGTGCTCTTTTACTGCATCCAACAATTTCAGAGTTGGTCTTACTCTCGGTCTTGTGGAACTTTTTACTTTCACTGCTTTGTGAGTGTCCAAACCAATTCAAATCTGGTTTACTGGATTGTCCCTCTGATATCGTTATTCCTTTCTAATACTTGTCCAAAAAAACACTTCTGTCACTTCAGCTGCTACTGCTGATGCTACATACACATTGGGTATGTGATGCACATTCAAGAAAGTGCTAAAAAGGCATTCTTGAACTCTCTTTTAGCAACAAAAATAGAAAAAAGCAGCCCATCCTTCGCTTCTCCCCTGCATCTGAACATTATAACTTTAGATGTCATAACCACTTTTGCAGTATTGCCACATTATGATTCAATCCATCATACCTGTGCATTCTTACTGTCTTTTTGTAGATAATTCCTATTTTTAGATTTTGTTCATAATTATTGTTATAATTGGCTGTTTGCACCATGGGTTGAGAGAAAGGCAATTTCAACTGTGCTGTACATCATTGCTTATACAGCAATGATATACAACTTTGAGCATTTCCACTCAAAGTTGGGCTGTCAGGGCACATTTGGGAGGAAGCTAATAACAAACAATGGAGGTCGTCCTGCAGCAGCTCATTTTTTTACTTTGTTTTTGGTTCTTTGTATATACAAAGTATTTATTGTTGTTTGAGAGAAGACTGTGGAAGAGGAATACAGCCGCTTTCTTAAAGCTTTCTTTTTTTGTAATGACCAATTTCAACATTAGCTCTGCGCTAAAGGGACTGTTCCATTTTTTTTTATGAATCTACAACCAGTGGGAATCCAACAATGGTGTGGTTCGGTCTAGCTAAATGGGTCCATTCTAAAATGGAAACGCTCAAAATACGTAACTGGACCGTACCGGACTGTACCGCTCAGTGGAATCGAGGTATTAGTGTCATAGAATTGTGGCCAAGCACAACTCGCAATTATTTATTTCTCTGTCATGATCAATTTTCAAACAGTTGGTACTTCCATGTATTAAAGAGGAGGCTATTCATTTGCCACTGCAGAATCCTGAATCCTTGATTGATCAGAGTTTTTGAAGCACGCTCAATGACCGCGCATTTTGTATGCACCATAAACGGACATCAAAACTTGCATGAATGTAGAAGCCCAAAATGTGCATTTATGCACTTTTGCGTATACTTTTCATTGGAAGTGGTCGGTGAAGCAAACATTTCTGAGACCAATGTAAAGGTGGCATTACTTTGTCCACTGTCCACTATGTTTTAACCAGTGCTGCTGTCTGTAAACCATACACCATACACTGCCGGTCTCACTACCACCTTGTACACTTTTCCTTTTACTCTCACTGAGAACCCCACCTGACACATTTTCTTTCACCCGTTTCAACTTCCTTAAACACCACTTCACATCTTTTTCCACCTTTTCTGTTGCTCTCAACTATCAACGTTTCCAAGTACTTCTTCACTTCAATTTCTAGGAATCTCACAATTCTACGTCCTCTCATCCACGCACTCCTAATCTGCTTTGTTCCAACTAATCTCCATTAACTCTTTTTCAAGAGAAAAACTCTACCTCTTTAGATTTTTCTCTACCAACTCTTGATTCTTTTCATCTGCAAATGTCACGGTCCATCAAAATTCTTCTTACCTCATTCATCAGTCCATCCATCACCACAGCGCACAGGAAGTAGCCCAGAGCTTATACTTGGTGCAGACACACCTCCTTTGACTCAGTGGTACATACAAATATAACCATTTAGCATCATAGTGATGTTAAAAACAATCTAAGGGGCCCTTGTTTTTGTTTTTTGTCCTTTGAAAGGATGAAAAATTAAATGAAATCCCTAAAGGTAAGCAAAACACCAATAACATTAAGCACTAAATAACATTTTGCATTTTTGATTAAAATAAACAGAAATTATGCAAAGATTTATATGCAAAACCCCTTTGTGATCAAATAAACTGTCAAGTATTTTTGTCCTATGTTCTTACTCCATTGTATGTCTATGAAAATACTTTGGCCCCATCTTTGTTTTTGTTTTTTCAAACTCCGTTTTTTTCCATTTATAGACAAAGTACTTCACAGCCATGCTCCCTCCCTAACGTGGATTTACATGTGTACCTGCAGTGAATTTCCTGCTGCGTGGCCCAATTTCAGCCAAGATTTGGTTATCAGACACATTCAACCCTGCCCTACTTTTACATACAGAGGAGTTCAAGGTTAAATTAATGACTCCAAGGTGCCCTGTTATTGGGGTTGCAAAACGAGTCAGAAAAATCACACCTCCATCAGTGAGCTCGGTGGGTACGAGGTCTGGATATCAGACTCTAACATTTGCCTAGTATGTGTTGGTGTGTAGAGGACATTAAAGCTGTTCCTAGATGTCTTGTTTGAATATCTATATTTTTTCCTCATTTTGATCTTTTTATCTTCAATCTTTAGAGATACATTTTAGCTTTTTTTTATTTTCTAGTTATTAAGTATTTTGGGAAGCTTATGTGCTATTATGTGCATATGTCACTCCAGGAATTGGCCAAATATGCTTTTATAAAGGTTTTTGTACCTACTTAATAATCATTAACTGACAACTAATTCTACTTTTTTTCTTCTGTAAAGACCCACTTCAATGAAAATTGTGTTTTTGATGTTTTTAACATGTTTTTGTGCCATTTTGCTCATGGTGGAGGACATGTATAATGACAATTAAGTTTAAAGTAGCATTTCTGTGTATTACTTCATTCATATTGTTATGAATCAGCAGCAGAAAAAAAGTCCAGTTGAAAAAAGATTGAAGCTGTGATGTAGAAGCTACTAGGGCAAGCCACAAAATAAATTTAATTCTGATACTGTAGACGATTCATGTATGTCTTCATTTTTTTTTTTTTTTTTTTTTTTTTTTTTTACCTGAGCTGGGATTACTCACCATTTTTGGTAATGTTAGGTTGGGGCTGTAAATTAGCTGGAGAGCACTTAAACAGATGGATGATGGGAAGGGGGTGGACTTAAGTAGCGCCAATGGCTCTACCCACAACTCAGAGAAGAATTTTTAATGAACTACTGCCGCTCTGCAGAAACTATGTCTTAGAAAACTTCAGATTTTTGTGATTATTTTTTTGGCTAAAAACAGCATTATCATAATTAAAAGACAACTGGGAGCACTTTTAGAAAAGATCAGAAGATGATCAGAATTGCACTTTAAAATGTATTATTCTTGATTTTTCTTACGTATGTTTCTATGGAGGCATTAAATATGGTCTAACTTACAGCATTTCACTTTTACAGGTGTCTATCTAAAAGCTGCTTGAATCTATACCATCCTTTGCTTTTTTCGACCTCTTTTATTGAATAATAAAAAAAAAGTTTCTTTCCCTTAAGAAAGCTTGTCAAAATATAGCACGCTCCAGATGCCACTCACTCCACACAACAGACCTTTCAAGTGTGCTGACAGTGTTGACAGCCTTCTGTAAGTCCACTTCTTTAAATGCACAATTGGACTTCATAACTTTCACTACTAAAAATTATAGACAAATATATTTTTTTTATTCATTTAAAGTGATTGTGAATTGTAAACAGACAGCAGTTACAGCAAATTAAATGTAATATTATTGTAACACTCTTGAGTTTTATGTCCCTGCCTTCCTAAAATACCTTTGACAGCATAGACATGCCAGTTGCAACTCTGACATGCAACATTTTCCTCACCAACTGTCTGTCACCGTCTGCAGCAGAGTCATTCCTCAGTGCTGGTTTTAAAAAAAGAATATTCTAGATTCATCTACAACCAATCATCTTGGTAGTTTGTACAAGCTTCCAGCAGATTAAACACTTCCACCCAGCAGAGTTTTAAAAGGATGATTTAAAGCAGCACCTAAAATGCACCATTTCTTTGAAGTCGGGGAGCTACCAGGTCTTTGGAGGGACAGACATGGTCGAGTGTTTCACTAATGGAAGCAAAGAGCTCAGGAGAACGACGCTGTGCTTTTTCAATTAGCCACTTAATACAGGGGATATCTCTTACCTTTACCAGGCGTGCAACAGCCCACATAGCTACGACTTTGAATTTCAACTTCTCCGTCTTGATAAAGGATGATCGAAAAGCAACTTCCTGGTGATATCAAACATGATAGCCTCATATCTTAATGACTTCACAAACCACTCTGTTTTTGTTTATTTCTTAAGGTGGCAGCGTAATAAAAAAATTAGCTTGGAGGTGAATTAAATCAAGGAGAGCCATTAACATGAAGCTTTCGAAGCAGATTTAATAAAATAAGCTTTACTCTCCTCTCTAACCAACATCCTGGGGCTGCAGTGACAAGAAAGAGCTGGTACCAGAAAGTTGAGCAGTATGCTCAGCATTGAGGGATTATGAACAACAGTGAATGAAGCAGATGGAGAGCTAAGTCCCTTTAAATGAACATCTTAATGAGACTAATTAATTTGGAGACAAGTTTGGTGGACACGTTGTCATAAGGAAAATTAGCGTATGCACAGGTTGAACATGAAAATCTATAATGCTCAATATTATATGGATGTTATATATAAAATATGTATAAATTGATAAAACTCTTTGGTTAATTTAAAAAATGAAAGATAATACTATATTTTCTGTGGCTAGCTTAGATCATTTAAAGACCACTCTAATGAAAATTGCTTTTAACATATACATATTTCTCAAAATGGAGGAAAATTGCATTTTTGAGTATTTCTTTATTTGAATCATTGTGAATCAGTAGCAGATGCAACAATACCTTTAAGAGGACCTGGACACAGACAACAACATGGAACATAGAAAATACACCACAAGCTCCACTCCATTCTAATGCATTCATTTGTAGACGACTAGAACCATGAACGTCTTTTTTTCACCGTCTGAACTGGTATCTGGCTCAAAGCTGTACGGTTGGATAGCTCCAATATTGCTCGCCAGTTTTGTTTTGATAATGTTTTGTTGGGGGTGTGAGGGGCTGTAAGCTAGCGGGAGAGAGTTGTGAACAGATGGATGGCCAACAGCCCACAATTCGGAAGCAATTTTCCAGTGAACCCCTGCTGCTCTGCAGAAATGTCCTGGAAAAAAAACACCAGTTTTTGGATTTTAGGTAAAAATGGCATAATATTAATTAATGTTAGGGTCACACATACATTTGAACATTGCCCAGTCAGATCTGCTGCCGGCCAGCTGGCATCTGAATTTGTAATGGCGTCATCCCTTCATGACACTGGACACCAGCCCTAGACCTCTAAATGTGCCCGGGCGACCACTGACCAATGTTAACCTTAAGAGAAAAATTGTCCAGTCGACGTAAAATTAGAACTCTTTTTACAAACCTCTATTGCCTCTGCATAGCGTGTTAATATGCTGTTATGGGACCACCTGATAATTTGCTAAAAAAAAACTTTCATTTACGTGGGTGGCTTTTTGGGACATGTGTAGTCATAGTCTAAAAGACGACTGGAAACGTTTTTAAAATAGATCTAAAGATGATCGGAGTGGGACTTAAATGTGTCCTGCAACATGTGACGGAGTGCAGTCATACATGTTGGAGCCGCAGCATTGATTGAAAAACCAAAGAAGTTGATTCAAAGATAATTTTGAATTTTGTCTTTGAAGGTGATTGAACCACTGAAGCTGATTTTTAGGAGAAAAACAAAGCACAAGGTTCAAACATTCTGATGGAACAATAGTGTTTTCTTCTGGTGTGCAGCAACAACAGTGCAGACTCATTTTTTTTAAGTGACTTTAATGACTTTTACTTGGTATACTGGCACAAACCAACTATTTAATTCTGTTCCAATAGAAGCTGTGACACATTCCCTTTCTATAATTTGGAATCAAACTGAAGACGGTGACAGCCAGTGACTGGGAAATGTTTTACTGAGAAATGGTTTAAGGAATCCAGACCAAAACAAGTGCAGCACAGAAAGATGAACAAAATGCATATTTACAAAATGCTCTAACCATCTGCCAGCATTCAAAATGAATTATCTTAAAAATCCTAACTGGAAGTTAAGCTATGGTCAATATTTGCCTCCTGAAAAAAGATTTAAAGAACTTTTTTTTGTCTTTTCAAAAGTTTTAACTCTTTTTTTTTTTTTTTTTTTCCATTAAGCTTTTATATATTGTAACTGCCACATTTTCTTTTGAGCTTAATGTGTATTTTGAAGGTTTAAGGTTATTTTATAATGTGTAGTTTTCCAAGCCACCGTTAGATGGCGCTGTGGTTAGCAAAGTCAGAAAGCAGAGACGTAAATGAGTAAAAAAGGAAAAGAAGAGTTGAAAGAAGTAAGATCCGTTGAGAAGATCAACATCCATCAAGAAAAGAAGCCAAAGAAAAAGAAAAGAAAAGTTCTAATTCCTGTTTTGGCGGTGTACAGCCAACGAGGTATGTTTATTGTGAGTGTGAACGTTTATTATTGAGTTTGTATTTACTTTGTTAAGAATGAATTGTTTTGTTTGTGTTTTTTATAGTTTTCACGGTGTGTACGGTGTGTAAGACATCAATAAATTCACCTGTAAAAGGAAACCACTTGTGTCTGGACTCGCTGCACGGGAATTACAGTGAAAACTCGGACTGTTCATCGACGCGAGTGGGCAGCACATGGCGATGCGGCATGATCAAAGAACCAGCGGGCTCGTCGGTGCGTGATCCATGCTGCATTCAAGGAACGTCTGAAACGGCAGTTGCACGAAGGGACATAAGGAGAACCCAGTTTGAAGAGCAACGTTGAAGATAAGGTCTTACGAAGTTTGAACACTCATAATTTAAGTGTGGTTTAAGTAAGACAATCAAGATTTAAGGTTGACTAAGCAAACTGAGTTAATTAAAGTCCTTGTAGCAAACGGTTTCATCTGTTTAAGTTTGACAGTTTTCTATTTGTAAGTTTAAACATTTTATTTAAATTTAAAGGGCCAATATATTTTATTTTATATTGGTACATTTTAGTTATAACTTCAAGTTTGGAAAATGCTATTTTGAGTTATTACTGAAATAATTATTTTGGGTATTTTGAACTGTCCAAGTTGCATTTTTACAATATTCTTATAGTTAAATGTTGACATTGCATGTAATTTGAATTTTTGGATGTTTGACATCAAAGAGAGACATTTAGCATACAATTTTAGTGATTTAAGTGCATTTTATTAATCAAAATCTAGAATGACTGAAAAAAGACAGACCTCTATTCTGTCTGAACCCAGTGCAGACTTTCAAAATGACTCCAATGAAGAACAAGTTTCCAATCCTGAAGTCCCACAGCAGCTTGAAACTGACGTACGGAGAAGCAAAAGGATCAAAACTCTTACAGAGAAGAGCATTAATGGGCTTCAGCAGAAGTTCAACTACATTTTTGAAAAATGGAGAACACATGCCAAATCATCTAAGCAGCTATTGTCACAATCAGAACCTTTAACTGAAGAACTTCTTAATGATATTATGGGTGATGTTGCAGGCCTTTCTGCAGATGTGCAGCAAGCATACAATGACTTACGCCAGCTCACAGCTCCTGATCAAGAATCACGTCGCAAAGTGGATGTTTGTGTGCAGATTTCTAAGTTTATTGTATCCAAAGTAGGAAGTTACATGGAAGGAAAGGCAACAGAAGAGGACCAAGATTGGCCAGAAGTAGGCTCCCTCTTTGAGTCAACTATCAGTAAGTCACGCACTTCTGAACGTTCCAGCAGATCCTCTGTAAAACACCAAGAAGCCCTGGCAGATGCAGCTGCAAGCGAAGCTGTCCTAAAGGTTTTGGAGGAACAAGAAAGGGAACAAATAGAGATTGAAAGACTTGAAGTTGAAGTTAGGAAAAGAGCAGCAGAGCAAGAAGCCTTAGCCAAGAGACTTTGTTTAGAAAGAGAAGCAGAAGAACTTAGGCTGAGAATGAAAAGAGAAGAAGATGAAGCTAATCTCAAAGCTAAACAAGAGCAAGAATATATAGCCCTGCAAAGATCACTCGAGGAAAGGAAAAGAAAGCTGCAGCACTTAGAAAAAGTGAAAGATCTACGTGCAGCTCAAGCAAGAATGCAAGTGTACGACAAAATGAGTGTTACAGAGGAACACAAGACAGACATTACTATGACAGTCACACAAAGTAAAGCCTGCACACATATAAGTGTTCCCCCACTGCAAGAGCATAGTACTTCAAAGGCTGCAACCACACCTCCAGATGATGGTACAGCAGAGCTTGTTAAAGCGCTAGCAGGTGCATTAAATGCTAGTAGAATACCTGTTCCAGAACCACCAATCTTTAGTGGAGATCCATTAAGATATAGTGATTGGAAGCTCTCTTTCCACACACTCATTGACCAAAAGAACATCCCAGAAACTGAGAAGATATTCTACCTTCGCAGATATGTAAGCGGGCAAGCTAAGAGTGCACTGGATGGATACTTCCTGCATGGAACTGAGTCTGCTTATGTTGCTGCGTGGAAAGTACTTGATGAAAGATACGGAAATCCATTCACTATAGCAAAAGCCTATAGAGATAAGCTTCATGCTTGGCCCAAAATTACATCAAGAGACAGTATTGAACTCAGAGACTTTGCAGATTTCCTACGCAGTTGTGAAGCAGCCATGGTCCATATAAAGGCATTGGAGATATTAAACGACTGTAATGAGAACAGAAAGATCCTTTCCAAGTTACCAGATTGGCTCACTGCAAGCTGGAACCGCAAGGTTATTGAAATTGAAGAAGAAACCAACACATTTCCAACTTTCAGGCAGTTTGTCTCATTCTTAGTAAGAGAAGCAAAGATTGCTTGTAACCCGGTTACGTCACTGCAGTCACTAAAGCAAAGTGAGTCCGACAGTTCAGAAAGATTGAAGGCTACAAGACAAAGAAACATAGGAGCTAAAACCTTAGCTACCACATCACAAGAAAGGACAACTTTAACTTGTACGTTTTGCAAGAAACCCAAACACAGTCTTCATAACTGCAGGAGCTTTCTGGAAAAAGATGTTGCAGAGAGAGTCAAGTTCATTCAAACAGAAAAGCTATGTTTTGGTTGCCTCAAGCCTGGCCATCAATCAAAAGGCTGTAATAACAGAAGCATTTGTGAGAAGTGCAAAAAAGGGCATCCAACTTGCCTACATGAAGATCGCAGCAAGGAAGAGCACAGACCACCACAAGACAAGACAAACTCAAGTAATGAAAGACCAAACCAAAGAAATCCAGATCAAGCCCAAGAAATGACAACAGTAGCTACAACAAACAGAGTTATTCGTCTAGAAGGCAACATGCAGACAGCAGCAATAATTCCTGTTTGGCTTTCATCTACTATGCAACCATCACATGAAGTTCTTACATACGCATTACTGGATTCACAAAGCGACACGACCTTTGTTCTAAGTGAAATCGCAGAAGCACTGAACACCACTAAGGATCCAGTCAAGCTAGAGTTGTCAACAATGACATCAAGGACCACAGTTGTTCAGTCTCAAAAACTAAAAGATCTTCAAGTGCGTGGTTTCTACTCAAGTAAAAGGATCAATTTACCACCAACTTTTACTCGGGAGTTCATACCAGCTAACAAAGATCACATTCCAACAAACGATACGGCAAGCATTTGGCCACATCTTAAACACCTCCAAGCAGAAATTGCACCTTTGCAAGACTGTGAAGTCAGTCTGTTAATCGGGTATAACTGCTCACAAGCACTTCTTCCAAGAGAAATTGTGTCAGGTGAAGAAGATGAACCTTATGCTCAACGTACAGATCTCGGCTGGAGCATAGTCGGACAAAGCAATCCATGCTTGAATTATGGAGATGCCATTGGTGTCAGTCATCGCATTGTTGTGAGAAAAGTTATCCCAGATCCCAAGCCTTCTACTGGTCTTCAGAGCAAAGTCCACTTCATAAACAGAATCAAAGTAAGAGATGTTACTTCTTCTGAGATTGTTAAAGCACTGGAGTTAGATTTTCCAGAAAGAAAAACTGACGACAGTCCTGTGTCTCAAGAGGACCTCAAGTTTCTATCAAAACTCAGAGAAGGCATCAAAAGGAATGAAAATGGTCATTATGAAATGCCCCTGCCATTTCGTGATGAAAGACCCAAGCTACCAGACAACAAAGTATGCGCAACACATCGCTTAAAATGTCTGGAGAAGAGATTAAGAAGAGACAAATCATACTACAGTGACTACATTCAGTTTATGGAGGACATCATCTCTCGAGGTGATGCAGAAAAGGTCCCCAAAGAAGAGTTAGGCAACAGTCCTGCATGGTATATTCCACATCATGGGGTCTATCATCCTCATAAACCAGGCAAAATTCGAGTGGTATTTGACTGTTCAGCCAAGTATCAAGACACATCCCTTAATGACCACCTGTTATCAGGACCTGACTTGACAAATACATTGGTGGGCGTTCTTTGTCGCTTTCGCAAAGGGTCGATTGCATTCATGTGTGATATTGAGCGAATGTTTCACCAATTCTTTGTTAATGGAGAAGATCAGGACTACCTGCGGTTTTTATGGTGGGAGCAAGGAAACCTGGACACAACACCCTCAGTTTACAGGATGAAGGTCCACTTGTTTGGAGCAGCTTCTTCCCCTGGCTGCGCCAACTTTGGCCTGAAGCACCTAGCAGCACAAGGACAAACCCAGTTCAAGGAGAATGCGGTTCGTTTCATTCAAAGAAATTTCTATGTTGATGACGGTTTGGCAAGCGTTTCAACAGAAAGTGAAGCCATCCAGCTTGTGAGAGACTCAAGAGCGCTATGCGCTACTGGCAAGTTAAGACTCAACAAATTTGTGTCCAACAGTGAAAGAGTCATTTCAACAATTCCAGAAGAAGAGCGTGCAACAGTTAAAGACCGAGACATGTCTTTAAGTTTGCCACACATTGAAAGAGCACTTGGAGTTGAATGGTGTATTTCATCTGATACATTCAAGTTCAGAGTCCAAGTCAAAACAAATCCATTTACAAGAAGAGGTGTTCTTTCCACCGTCGCCTCAATCTATGATCCCTTGGGTTTCATTGCACCGTTTGTTCTCAGAGGCAAGCAGATTCTCCAGCAAATGTGCAAAGACAAAATGGATTGGGATGAAGAACTTCCAGAACATCTGAAATCTCAGTGGGAGTTGTGGATTAAAGATCTACCTGGATTAGCTGATCTACAGATCAAAAGATGTCACACTCCACCAGAATTTGGAGATGTCAAAAGCTATGAGCTTCACCATTTTGCAGACGCCAGCATCTCAGGATATGGATCATGTACTTACCTTCGAGTCATCAACCAACAAGATCAAGTCCACTGTTGCTTACTGATGGGCAAGTCAAGAGTGACGCCTAAACATGTCCTGACCATCCCAAGACTTGAGCTTTCAGCAGCAGTTGTTGCTGTGAGAGTCAGTGACCTACTACGAGCCGAGTTGGAAATCCAAGACTTGCAAGAGTTCTTCTGGACAGACTCTACAGTTGTGCTTGGCTACATAAAGAACGATGCCAGAAGATTTCAAGTGTTTGTAGCTAATCGTGTGCAAAGAATCAAGTCCAGTACAACATCAGAGCAATGGGCGTACGTATCTTCGGAAAACAATCCTGCGGATCATGCATCGCGTGGCTTAACTGCAGAACAGTTGAAGTCATCCAGTTGGTTCACAGGACCACAGTTTCTTTATCAAAAGAAACTACCTGAAAGAGACATCAAGGTGGGAGAAATCCAGGAAGATGATCCTGAGCTCCGCAAGGCATTTGTATGCAACACTAAAGTGAAAGAAGAAAGAACAATGCTAGATCGCTTCGAAAAATTTTCAGAATGGTCCAGATTGATCAAAGCGGTTGCATTGTTAAGAAGAAAGGTCAAAAGATGCAAGGGTATGAAACAAAATACCGAAGAAGGGACAAGTTTGGAAGAAAGAAAGGAAGCTGAACTAGTAGTTGTTAAACTTGTTCAGGCAAAGGCCTTTTCAAAGGAAATAAAACATCTGAAAGCAAAGAAAACAGTTGCAAAAACTAAATACAGTAAGCTGTACAAGCTAAGTCCATTTTTGGATGAAGAAGGAATACTCAGGGTCGGAGGACGTTTGAGCCATGCTGTTCTCCATCCACATGTGAAACATCCAGCTATATTACCAAAAGATAGTCATGTGTCGACGTTGCTGATCAGACATTTTCACGCAAAGGTTCAGCATCAAGGACGTGGAATGACACTCAATGAAGTGCGAGCTAATGGATGGTGCATCCTTGGATGTAGCTCTGCAGTCTCATCTCACATCTTCAAATGTGTCAAATGTAGGAAGCTGAGGAGGAGTACAGAAGTACAGAAAATGGGAGATCTGCCTTCTGACAGGACAGAACCAACTCCACCTTTCACCTATGTCGGAATGGACTGTTTTGGACCACTTCATGTGAAGGATGGACGCAAAGAACTCAAGAAATATGGACTGATACTAACCTGTCTATGTTCACGAGCTATACATATAGAGGTTGTAGATGACCTAAGTACAGATGCATTTATCAATGCTCTTCGAGCCTTCATTGCCATTAGAGGTCATGTTCGCCAGCTGAGGTGCGACAGGGGAACCAATTTTGTTGGTGCACAGAGAGAGTTTGCAAATCTGATGAAAGATATGGATCAAGAAAAAATCAAGGCATTCGGATGTGAATTCCTCATGAACCCCCCCTCAGCAAGTCACATGGGAGGGATATGGGAGAGACAGATTAGAACAGTAAGGAGTGTTCTTAATGCCATCCTTGATCTGTCAGCAAAAAGACTGGACACTGCATCATTGCGAACGTTTTTGTATGAGGTTATGGCAGTCATTAACAGCAGGCCACTCTCAGCAGAGTATCTTAATGACCCAACTGGACCTCAACCATTAACACCTAATCATATTCTAACAATGAAGTCGACCATCATTCAGCCTCCACCAGGGAAGTTCCAAAAGGAAGATCTGTATCTTCAAAAGAGATGGCGAAGAGTACAATATCTTGTCAATGAGTTTTGGATCCGATGGAGGAAAGAGTATTTACTCAACCTGCAGCCAAGACAAAAATGGCATGTGCCAAAAAGAAACTTAAAGATAAACGACATTGTTCTACTTCAAGAAGATCTTGCACCACGCAATGAATGGAAAATTGCCAGAGTCACAGAAGTCTACACTGGGGCAGATGACAAAGTGAGAAAAGTAAGACTATTGGTTAGTGAGACTGTTTATGACAAACATGGAAAGCATACGACCAAGACCGTTACACTTGACCGACCTGTACATAAGGTTATAGTGTTGCTTGAGGTAGACTAACTTTTTGTGTTCATTATTCATTTTTAAGTTTTTAAATGAAAGTTTTGCTAATTAAAATCTCAATAAGAGGTTGTGAGATTTGGTGGGAGTGTAACTGCCACATTTTCCTTTGAGTTTAATGTGTATTTTGAAGGTTTAAGGTTATTTTATAATGTGTAGTTTTCCAAGCCACCGTTAGATGGCGCTGTGGTTAGCAAAGTCAGAAAGCAGAGACGTAAATGAGTAAAAAAGGAAAAGAAGAGTTGAAAGAAGTAAGATCCGTTGAGAAGATCAACATCCATCAAGAAAAGAAGCCAAAGAAAAAGAAAAGAAAAGTTCTAATTCCTGTTTTGGCAGTGTACAGCCAACGAGGTATGTTTATTGTGAGTGTGAACGTTTATTATTGAGTTTGTATTTACTTTGTTAAGAATTAATTGTTTTGTTTGTATTTTTTATAGTTTTCACGGTGTGTACGGTGTGTAAGACATCAATAAATTCACCTGTAAAAGGAAACCACTTGTGTCTGGACTCGCTGCACGGGAATTACATATATAGTAAAAATCGTCTTGACATTGGTCATTACTAATTTAGAGAGCTGTTTCCCTTTCCTACCATGTTTCTTGTAGATTTTGTCTTTCATATTTGTTATCAAATATTATGTTATAGTGAAAAAACATTTTTCTTTTGTGGATTAAGAAAAGACATCAAGTCCCCAAAAAAGAAAATAGAGGAAACCCAAAATGTCCTAAAAATGTATATTTAGCAGCAGTTTGACCTTCACTGTAGTCCTGCAATTGGGCCACACTTTTGATGGCCATCATAAATTAAGAATGCATCTCATTACCATTAATGTCCCACACATTAGCCTATTTACTTATTGATTTTGTTGACACTGCGACCTTTGCTGCCACACCATCATTCTTGGAGCTTGTAAATTACAAATGAGTGGGTTCTGTGGCTGGTTACTCTCAAAGTCACATTCTAATTTTTAAAGACAAAGTTATGTTGGGCCTCTGCAGCTCAGGAAGTAATAATCAATTTAAAGAAAAACTCCAATTGAAAATCTTGTGTTTTACATGTTCTTGTGGCATTTTGCTGATGATGGAGGACACATACAAAGAAAATTAAGCACATCAGTATTTCTTCGTTCAAATTGATGTGAATCAGGAGCAGATGAAAACACCCAGTTTGAAGAAGCTTATATTTGTGAATTAAAAACCTCAATTGGTATGCAACATTCCATTTTTGTTGCACAGCTAATGTAAGTTGGGGGTGTAAACAGGGAGTTCTCAGCAATGGGGAGGGTAAGTGGGGGTGGGTTATGCTGTGCCTGCGATACCCTTGACAACTTAGAGGTGATTTTCTAATAAACTTTTTCAGCTTTGCAGAAACTATGTTCTAGAAAACCACATAATTTATTAAATATTTGGCTAAAAACACAATTATCACTATTTAAAAAATACTGGGATGCTTTAAAATAGCAAAAAAATATATTTTATTCTGTTGTAAAATCGTTTTCAGTGGTCTTTTAATTATGATTTTAACATTTTTAGCTAAAGTCAAAAAGCCGGTGCCGTTTTCTGGAACATACTTTCTTCACAGCAGCAAGTTGTGGCTGTTAGCAAATTTCCATGCTAATTTCCCATCAGTTTACACTCTCTTTTGCTAGCCACAAGCCCAAGCAAACTTTAACGTAGCAAAAAAAAAAAAAAACAGTATTAGAGCTAAGCAGCCGTACAGTTTAGAGAAGGGATGGGCAAACTTTCTTACTCCTGAGCCACAAAGGGTTCTAAAATTTGTAAGAACGATCGTACAAGCAGCAGATTCGTGGCGTGTTTTGGTAATTCACCTCGTAAAAGAAAGAAACAACACAGGTTCTGGATAGAAATATGCCTGAATCTTGATTGAAAATTACTTTAAACACAACATTTGAGAGATTTTTATTTAAAAAAACTGTTTTTTGTTCTCATTTTGGTGCCATTTTCACCAATGGGTTGATGTCCCTCAGGGAAAAACTCAAACTCAGGGAAATACTACATTCAGATGGTATTGGAATAATTACTGTCCAACTTGGAAATCACACGTGAATATCATAAAAACTACAAATCTTCAATAACCAAATTAATGCAGAATAACATTCAATGCCTGAACAAAGGCAAATGTATTTGTGGTGCGCCATCTATAGGGAGACACCTGAACGACAAGAAAAATAAAACATTAATACCGGTAATAAAAATAACTTATTCCTGTTTGGCGGGCCAGATTAAATAGTTTTATGGCCACATATGGCAGCTCAGGTGAGATAAATGAAGACATTACTGGATCTATTTGTCTGCATCAAAATTGTAGCAGAGCAGAGAGACTTTGGCCCGCCCATGGCAGATGGTGCATGACAAACCTGAGCTTTTTCAAACCGCGGGTTTCTGTTTGCTCCTGATCCATCACGATTTGAATAAAGAAATTTGCAGAAAAAAAAACGCAGTTTAATCATAATTTCTTTTATATATATTCTCCACTATGAAAAAAATGCTGCATAAACGTGTTAAAAACAGCAAAAACTGGATAGTCATTGGGGTGTCTTTAACTGCTAGACCCCCCCCCCCCTCCTGTTGTGTCCCTCATTCATGCTAAATGAATGTAATGCAAAGTTATTCATTCTCATTAATATTCTGTTAAATTAAAAACTGTTGGCATTGACAAAGGTTTGATGAATGGTATGAAACTGTAGTCACAGTTTGATATTTAATAACAATCAGCATTAAATTGCATTGCATAAGCAGTTTAAAAGTTGACATATACATGGGCATGACAGGTAATTAAATTTATGCCAGTGCAATGCACTGTGACTTATTACATTGAAGGTCCTGTGCTCTAAATGTGAAAGACTACAACATGGGTTTTACAGTATCGACGGTGCTCTGCAGGATTATGGAGAAGAACGCTGGATTTTGATTGCTGGTGCTGAGGTGTAATTCTCTTTTTCACGTTAAATTGAGTGGGAGGCTTGTTATTCATGCAGATGTCACGAGAAGAGGAACTCTTCCATCTTTCTGCTTCATGTCTGTCTCTGAATGTGTGTTTTTGCTGCCCCAGTTTTGAGGCTCCTTTTATTGGCAGTCCATTTCTTATGGTTTTCCACTACTTTAACACCTACATAATTTATTTCATTAGTCTTCTGTCACTCCCTGTCATTTCCACTTCAGCCTGTCAGTCTAATGTTTTTTTTTTTTATATCTTTATTTATATTTATTTATTTACCTAGCTTCCATCTTCCTGAATCTATTGTCTTCGTCTTTCTCCGCTGGGAATTCAATTATCCCGGCTGTTGTGTTTTGATGTTGTTGTGACATTCGATAACGGATTCATTATCTCATCTCCTGGCTTGACAACATCAGGCCCGTTGTTTCCTTCACTTCTGCAGAATCTTTTCAACTTTATGAAACAACGATGGCCGTCTGAAGTTGTTCTCCGCAGCGACTTGTCTCCAGTCTTAATTAACAAATCTTAATAAATTGGAACAAGCTTGGATGTGGGGAGTGAAAAGTTTACAAGATGTTGGTGCATGCGGGCCTCTAGTTGCTTACACGTGTACGATTGTTTTTTGAATTGTCATGAAAGAAAATGTTACCTTAAAGCCAGACTATAGCAAAGCCTTTAGGTCATTTCTTTCCCAATAATTTTAGAAAATCATAACTATTAAAGCTGAGATTTGAGATTATTGTGTCTCTTTCGCCAATTAGTGTCCTATGTAGTATTCTCTTTTGAGGCATACAAGGACATCTAGAAGTGTTCTATGCCTTTTACTAATGAAAAATCACCTTCATTATCCAAAGAAAGTAACACTTCACTTTCCTTAAGCAACTGGACTATATATATACAAGCCAAATGCAATGCCCCACTGCTCCAAAATGCAGCAGGTTAATCATTACACTGAGAAATTCTGATTAAAATCATGATACACCGATGTAAATAAGTTTGCCAATTTGATCAAACCCTCAATGATCAGTCGGGAAATTTGTTTAGTTTTAGCATGTTGGGTAAGGCGTTGCATAGGTGTTGGCAAGTTGCACCTAGAGGAATTTAATGCCCTTTAATTTCTGAGTTTCTAACTGTAGATCGATGCAAACAACTAACACATTCTCATTCTCAAGTCGTCACATATTGACGTTCGATTCAAAAAGTTCAGCTCACTGCTGTTTTTCCACATCAAAATAATAAAAATTGTTGGAACATTTTTCCACACTATTTGGTCACATGTCTTTTCAAAATTCAAAGTGTTTCCACACATTGGACTGTAATGATGGTTGATCATTTTTTGCTGTCATCCTGTGTGTGTTGTTCACTGTGATGGTTGAATCCAAATGGTATTTTATAAATCAATTAGGGCTGTGAACATTAACACACGTGATTAATCGAAAAGAATTAACACATTAATATGTATTAATGCAAATTAATCGAAGAAACAGTCCTTTGCTTCAACTCTGTGGTTCAGACTTCCATGGTGTCTCTTAAAATATGGGTATTATTCCACTTAGAAAAGAAATAAATATTAAATCGGTTTTTCGTACTTTATTCTTGGTATTTTTGTGGTTTAGATCACTTTTTCACAAAAAGCTGACTATTTGATCCGTGGTCCAGTGCCATATTTTACAAATAAATTTTACCTGCTAAAACATTGCGATAAACTTTGATTAATCCCAACACAAAAGTGCGATTAATCAGATTTGTTTTGTAATCGATTGACAGCAGTAATTAAAAATAAATGTTCTAAATGTAGTTTCATGTGTGATTTCATATTGTGATTATTCGCAGATAAGTTGTCAGCAAATACTCAGACTAAAAAAAAGTTTATAGTGATTAATCGCAATTAATTTTTCCAGGTTTATTAGTTAATTAGTTAATTATTTTATTTGATTCCTGGTCCTAATATCAATACAATTTATTTATTTCATTTTATAACAATTTTATAATGAAATAAGTCAATTTGATTAACAGTTAAGAGAGATCAGTTCAGACAGATTGATCTGATTGGATCATAAAATGTAAACTGATTCATCATTACATCCCTAAATTTACCTATAATGTGCTGATCAATAGAAAAATGTTAATTATGGGAACCTATAAAACTTTATATTAAAAAAACCCCTTTTCATTTAAAATATTTTCAGTTTTATTCCTTTATTTAGGTTTACCTTTTTAACAGCAGCATATTGGGTTGGAAAGTGCTTGTTGGCAATAATACTGCTGTAGTATTGTGCTGGTGTTTTAATATGGGAATATCTTTGGCAGGCTGCGGAAAAGTCTGTCAAGGTCATAGTCTGTCGCAGCCTTTTGCATGTTTGATCTCTCTTCTTTTGCCTTGTTAATATTTCACAAAACCTCAAAGGAAGGAAGAGCTCATAAAGCATGACACAGTCGAGTATGCCAATTCAGAGACGGTATGCCTGTCTCTTCATTATGTACATTCTTTAATAACGCTCTCTGTGTTGCAGGAAATGAGTTTGGCCATCCAGAGTGGCTGGATTTCCCCAGAGAAGGCAACAATCAGAGTTACCACTACGCCCGACGGCAGTTTAACCTGGTGGATACGGATCACCTCCGCTACTGCCAGCTCTACGCCTTTGACCGGGACATGAACCGCGCCGAAGACAAGTACGGCTGGCTGGCGGCTCCACCTGTAAGAACGGCACACACCGACTTTTCAGAAGACCTTGTGCAGATACTCGATAACAAAAATCACATGTGAAAATGGAGGGAAAAAATATTGATCATATGGTCTTATAAGATCATTTTTTCCAAGGATAACCTTATTCTCCAGTCACCATCTTTACACACCTGTTCGGCCTTCTCGCAGAGATAAAAGCCCCCTAAATGGAGCTCCTTTTAAAAAGTGTCGTGTTTCTCTGCCTGCTGTCAAGTTGAACAGTAATAGATTTCACTCGCTTCCTTGAGCTTCTGTCTTTGGCTGCAATTGAGAGAATAAATTATGTTTCTCTCATGAGGGGTTTGTAGCAAAGTAATGGGATAATGCAAATGGAGAGTGTGGCTAAATTGACAGGGATTAGAAGTGAGTCTGTGCAGTTGTTTCAGAAATACCCTCTGCTCAATCGCAGGAGCCGGTCCTCAGATTTAAGCCAGTTCACCTTCGTTTTTAGACACTGACCAGCTGACGGACTAATGCAGCAGCAGGACAGAAATATAAATGAGCATAAACATGACGGATAAAAGTACAGAGAGATTAGACCATTCTGTGGAAATGAGAGGAAAGCTGCGCTGCTTCAGGCTGAAGGTCACCACCGCATGGCTTGTTTGAGCTTTTTCACGTGAAACTGTGTAGTAAATATATGTTTACATCCCACTCTGAGATCATCTTTTGATCTATTTTAAAAGTGTTCCCATTTATTTATTTATTTTTATAATTATAATGATGCCGTTTTTGGTCAAAATCAGAATTGGCCTTCTAGCTTACGCCCTCTCACAACCCCAACCTAACATTCGCGGTGAAACAAAAATGGCAAGCATTATCGGAACTGTACAGTTTTGAGCCATATGCCAGCTTGGATGAGGAAAGCAAATATTTATATGGATCTAGTCATATACAAGGGGATGGATCCGAACCAGTGACGTGAAGTGACGTTCACGGCTAGGGAGGCACTGACAGCATCAGATTTACAAACATATGAACCCTATAGAGTAGCAAATTCGCTATTTGATTGTCAACATTTGAAGTGTGCTGTTTAAAATTTCATGTCAACCTTTTTCTTCTATTTACAAACAGCAGCATAGAAAAAAAATTACAAAAATTGTTATCATTGACTTACTTTTACTTATAAATGAAGTCTGTGTGCAGCTCCTTCTGAAGAAACACATGAAGAACCTGTTTGTAGAAGTCTTCCTTTTCTTTCTTCAGTTTTCAAATTCTCTCTGTCTCAATGAAGATCACTGCCAGTGACATTTCTTTACAAATTCCTGAATTTAGACGGGTAATCCTCCATTTAGAAAATGAAGCTAAACTATTTTAAAGAATATCTGGATGGCCGCACTTGACTTTCTAGTACTATTATCTGTCACATTCTCTTGGCTCACTAGTGCCCTCTAACTTAAAGCATGTGTACTGCGGGCTTCACCCAGTGTATTTCTAAAGTGCATTTCTAGCAGATAAAAAGCCTAAACTGGCACCAATGCAATCAGACAGATGGCAAGAAATAGAAAAAATAAGTAATTAAAAATAAGGCATCTTTATGATGATAGAAAGACCGAAACAGTAAAGCTATATTTTGCCTCACCTGCCTCACCTGACTACACGTCACCGATCAGAATGGAGCAGAGCTTGTGGTCTGCCATATTAGCTTTTTTGTCACAGCTACTTGCTTTCTCCAAAGGGATTTCTGCTTCTGCTCTTAATTCTCAACGATTTTAATGAAGAAACGTAGTTTCAATCTTAAATTTCTCACTATATGTCTTATACCATGTGAAAAATGCAGCAAGAACATCTTAAAAGCACGAAAAATCAAATTTTCATTGGAGTGGGTCTTTAAAGCCACAATTTACATCAACTTATGTCAGCAAGTCTGCATGAAGTGGTTCAGTGGCCACGTTTCTTTCTTTTTTTTAAATAGGAAAATGTTTGAGTATTAAGTCTTTATATTGACGCTTAACCAGAAATAATTCTACTTTGAATTGTCAGAGTGCAAGACATTTGTGAAAGTTAAAGATAAGATTAAATCCCTAATTTGTTTACATTGATCAACAATCATTTGTTTTGTTGCCCTAAATTGGTTTTGCAAAAGTTTAGAAGACTTTTCTGGAGATCCTTTGCTTGCCTGAATTCCACAGTGGAATAGGCCAGAGGAGAGACAGAGGTGATGGTAAATTATCACCAGAGATTCAATTTACATTTCTCTATAGAGCGCCTTCTATGAGAATGTCACCCAGAGTTCTTTACAGAGAGAAGCGGAGCGGAAGACAAAAGCACTAAGGGAAAATCAATAAAGAATCCAGATGAAACATGAATTATGAGAAGGAAAAACATAAAGTTAGTAATTTGTCTTTTAATAAAAGAAAAGAAAAAAAATAAAATTTTATACATAGACTGTTAGCTGGTTCCATAGAGATGAATGAAAAGAGTCTGAGCAGGAAAAGGGTTATGAAGTTAAAAGATGAAACTTGTTTTTTTGGTGTTTTTAACATGTTCTTGTGGCATTTTTTCTAATGATAGATGACATACATAATGAAATCTAATGTTTAAATTGTATTTCTGAGTTTCTTTATTCAAATTATTGTGAATCAGGAACAGATGAAAAATGCAGTTTGACAAAGAGCATAGAAAATGACATAAAAAATATACAATTTGTGGGCCACAAGCTCTCTGCTCTGAGGTCTTAGCAAGGGGAGGGAAAGGGGAGGAGTTTCTCCACAAGAAAGGTTCCGCCCACAAATTAGAGGCACTCTGCAAAAACTGTCCAAAACAGACACAGGTTATTTTTTTATTTTGACTGAAAACAGCATAATTAAAAGACCTCTGGGAACGCTTTTAAAATAGATCACAAATTTTGGGAGTGGGTCTTTATGAACAATCTATATTTCTTAGGAGAATTTGTGTCTAGATACACATAGACCACTTTTTCAGCCTGTTTTTAAGTTTATATAAAAACAGTTTTCTATGACCAAATTGATGCCATTAGCTCCAAGGCCAAATCCAAATTATTCCCCTCTCCCTAGAGCTTCTCCCCACTCCTCCAGGTTTAGGGGCATTTGAAGGAGTAGTGTTGTCCGAAACCGTTTTTTAATTCTCTTATGGAGTCCAGATGACCCCACCCTTACATTGATGTGTGATCCCTCCCATGACAAAGGTGGAAAGGATTTTATATTTGGGGGGTCCAGATGACCCCATTTTTAATGTAAACATGCCCAGCATAGCACAAGGGTTACATGTAAGTAATTTTTGTTTTAGCGTGACCTTTTTAAAGATATAAAACCAGTGTTGTTATGTATTCCAGGCAATAGCAGCTCTGCAGTAACATAGATGACTGGCGACTATTGATGATGTCATCGAGTGGGAGTGACATCTGGGAGAAGCTTTAGGGCAGGGGTGTCAAACTTATTCACACAGGGGGCCAAAATACAAAACACACAGTAGGATAAACATTTATTGAACACATGAAAAACGAAATTGTTAAAACTTTCAAACTTTAAAAACGTAGCTTTTTAGCATGACTATGAATAAAAACAGACAGTATTATTATTCCAGAATAAATCAACTTAAACCTTAAATAAATGTTAATATTTTACTCTCCATAGAAAAAGATTCTGTCAAATACAAGTTAGAAATAAAGTAAATGTTAAAAGAAAAAAACCTCAAATTTCTTAACTTGTATGTTCTTTTTATATAAAAAAATTAACTTATAAAAAAATTTTTTAAAATGCTCTCCATAGAATATATCCTGTCACAATTATACAAGGTAACATCGGGCCATTAATAATATTAATATAAAATGATCTGGAGGGCCAAATATAATTACTCTGTGGGCCTGGACTTTTCCATATGCCGTAAAAGAAGTTTTCGGATTTGGCCAAAGTATAAGTTATTTTAAACATTTAAAACTAGTTTTAGGTTTGTCTGAAAAAACTTTTCAAAACTGGATAATAGTTAATTTTCTTTTTGTTTTAAGAAAACAGATCATCAAGTCATAACTGACAGAGCTAAGGTCCGGTGCATCGATTACACATCCAAAGGGAAATATAGTACACCAATGCAGAAGACATGAATAAAGCATATAGATTCCTACACAACTATAAGTTAAAATACGTGTAAACAGTTAAAAATGCATCACACACCTTATCAGACATTGCAAGTTAGGTTGTGCACTGGAAGATACATTTTCATTCACATATATTAAGGTGCTGCCTGTTTTTCTCAGCGTAGGCAGTCTCAGCAGGTGCTCTGTTTAGACACCACATATACCTAAAAAAAAAACAAAAAAAAACAAACGCTTTTATTAATAATTCAGAAAATAAAATATCAAAGGTGTTATGGAAGTGTAGGAAAATCTAAATATACTGAATAATATGCTTGAAGGTGCTGGCATCAAAGAATTCACATGGATCAAAACCGGCATTACACGCAAGATTATCTGGAAACCAGATGCATGATAACTCAGTTCCAGTGGCTCCTCCAACTGACGCTGTGGGTCACAAGAAAAAAGAAAAATAAATCTTATTTGGAGACTAATAAAAGATCAGACAAAGACTTTGTAGAACATCATTCAGAGATAATGCCAATAATGTTTATGGATTGTGCTGTAATAACCAGATAAGTCTGAATCCTTCACAGAGCTTATCAATGACATTGCAAGGTAATTGCTCTTATTAGATATATTCTATGGCGCTACTGGTTCAATAATTCACGGAGGTGGATGGATCCAAGGGCGTTTTGAAGATGAAGTGTAAGCGTGACGTGATCTATGTGCAGTTCTGCTTGTTGTTTCTGGAGGGAATGAACTTTTTGGAGATGGAAACATTCGGGGCATCTGTTTGGGAGTGCGATTAATGCTGCTTATTTTCACAAACTATGAAGCGTGCTGAGTCACAGAGGCAAATGAAAACACTCAGGTCACATCTGTGTACTTGCAGTGATATTTATTTATTTGCTGCAGCTGGCTCAAGTCCAGCTGAGTATGCATTTTTCCCTGACACCATTGTCCTACTTACTAAGCTATGACAAAAAACAAAACTGAAATCCATGTTTTCTTCTGTAAACAATACTGCAGTCGACTGAATTTAAGTTCCAGTGAAGAAGCAGAGCAGAGAGGTTTCTCAAATATTGGATTTCAACACTTTTTTTTTTTTTCTCCCCCATGAAAAATCCACTTTCTCAGAGTGCTGACTTCACAAATAGGGATTTACCCTGCTCTCTTTGGCTGGCTAAGTTTCACACAAAACTGTTTCAGGTCAGCATTATGCTGCAGGCACTGACGGAGACAGGAACTCTTCAGACTCTTAAGACCTGACGTCAGAGTGGGAGGCTCTGATATGAGGCAGCCATACGTTTGCTCTCTCAAGTGCATTTCTCCCAGAACTCGTTTGACATTTAATTTTTGTATTTTTCAGACTATAAATTGCTCAAAAGTATAAGTTGCAGCAGCCAAAAAATGAATAATAATAAGAAAAACTCATATATAAGTCGCACTTTTGGGAGTAAAGTCAGTTGCTACTGAACATATCTCCTTTGCCCTGTGTAATGCTGCATTCACTCAAAATTTACATTCACTGCCTCTTTTGCGACACTCATCTAATTCCCTGCTGGACACTTGTTTAAAAATAAACTAGATGCATCACATGTAGGAGAATCTACCATCAAGTTTTTAGCCCCATCACTACATGGAAGCATTGACTGTATATCTTATTTACAATGCATGGAAGACACGCATGAAGTTGAGGGATCAAGTTTATTTATATTAAAGAGCTCTACAAAAACGTTGGTAAACGTGTCTCCATGTCTGGGTTCATAAAATCACATGAAGTCTTTTTTTTTTTCCAATGAGGTTTGAGGAGCTGCGTCTGAATGACAGTCCTATCAGCAGTAGCTTTGAGTCTTTGTAACCCAGTTTGGGCAGCAGTGATTCAGGTGGTCGAGCAAGTCTGGGAGTATTTGGAGGTTCAGCAGTTCAATCCCTGCTCCCCACCAGTTAATTGTTGTGTCCTTGAGCAAGACGCGTCACCCGTGGCAGTAGTGCATGCTGGGTGTCACTGTGTGATTTGGGCATCGCAGTGCGTTAAGAGTTAAAAAATCTGAACTTTGACAAGGAAGGCACATTGCGCACATTGGGGCAATAAGTATTCAAACTGGGTCACAGAGAGATGGAAGTACTGCTGAAAGCGGCCGTCATTCAGAACCAGCTCCTGCAGATGATGGTGAACCTCACATCAACTCTTGCGCTATTCTAGGTATGTTGGTGTTGGGAGTGGGGTCATCTGGACCCCACAAGACTAAGGACTTTTTTTCTCTCAATATGTTTTTTATTTTCTCTAGTGTCCATGGCAGACATGAAATCCTATCCACCTTTGTCCACATTTGTCATGGGAGGGATAACATGTCACTTTAAGGCTGGGGTCATCTAAACCCCCCCATAAGATAGGACAAGGGTCAATGGGAGACTCTCTGAATGATCTCATGAACCCAAACATGGTGATATGGTTTCCAGTGCTTTTGTAAAGCTCTTTAAAATAAATAACCTGATATCTCTACACCATGCATGTCTTCCATGCATTGTAAATAAAGCCTTGTCCACACGTAGCCGGGTAACTGCTAAAACGAATATATTTCTATACGTTTTGGCCTATCATCCACACGAAACCGGAGGTTTCAGTCACTGAAAACGGTGCTTTTGGAAAACTCCGGCCAAAGTGAAGATTTTGGAAAACTCCGGTTTTGCGTCTGCGTGTGGACATGAATAAACAGTGATTTGCATTTTTAAACGTCACTTTTTGCGACAATTAATGCATACACGTCAGTACTAGCTGCAAACTCACGAACCAACTCACGTGATAAGTCATTAAAAACACGACAATGAATGAAAACAAGTATTTTTTTATTTGATTCACTAAAAAAGGAGCATTGCGGTGACGTCACAGCTCTGTCTGGAGAGCGCGTGCCGCGCAGAGTCTATTGACAGCCTCAGGTGCGCGTGAGCAACCTGTTCAGTGGTTTTAAAAAAAAAAATAACCATTCCAGCAAGTAAGCTGCTGGACCTTTTTTTGTTTAAAATCACGACGAGATGCATTTAAGTTTCTGTCCCTGCACTCGCGCTTTTCCTCAAACGAGATTTCAGCATCTTCAGACTCCAAGCTGCAGAAGTGCAGCCGCAGATGAAGCTGTTCACAGACACACAGAGAGGTGCATCTATTTCGAAAAAAGTGTTTCCAAAACAGTTTTGCAAAAAATGTCTGTTTCGATACGCCCCAAATGCCACCTACTGTAAGCGCATAAACTTTTTTCGAAAAATGCGAGTTTTTTCGAAATTGTGGTGTTTCCATTAGGAGGATTTATTATCGAAATTCCAATTTGCCACTGTCAACTACTGTTCTGGCAAGCGCATAACCGCGTCCAAGAGCGCAAGTATCCGTGTGGATGGAATTGTTTTTAAAACGATCACGTGTGGACACAACACTTTTTATAAAACGGAGGTCAGCAGATATGCGTTTGTAGAAATACCCGCCTACGTGTGGACATGGCCTAAAATATACAGTCATTGCTTCCATTCTGCAATGAGACAAAAAAACTTTAGGCAGTAGCTCCTCCCACATGGGACGGTAGCATCAAGGTTATGAACACATTGTTGGACACGTGTCAGGTGGTGAATTTAATAAGCTCTGAAAGAGAGGTGTCTGACATGCAAATCAGATTCACTGTGAAGCAACATCAGTCTGAGGAAGGAAAAAATAATAATCAAGAGTAATCATGTCAATGCAAATGAGAAAAATATTGTAAATTTCTGGAGAAGAACGATTGGATTCTCCTCCATGTTTGTTTTTTTGACGGCACTTCTTCTGCATTTCTGTCAGTAGCAAACACTGGTACGCACCTACAGTGCCCTCTAGTGGCTGTTAGTGGGAAACAACCACTAAAGGGCAACCAGTTAATAGTGGGAAAGTAACTTAATATATGAGGCAATATTTATTTATTTTTTAAATCATATATAAGTTGCGCCAAACTATGCATAAAGCGTATGCTCCGAAAAATACGGTAATCAAAGTTGCCGTTTTTTATATTTATTTTTTAATCAAAAACTGATTTGAAGGGTGGGGGAGTTAAACATGTTTTGCAGTGTTAAATGTATCTGTGAAAGCATGAGGAAGCTAGAACTTCTTCAGATCTCTGGAAAAAATGGACAGACTCCAGACTTTTAGCTCCCTGCCTAACCTCCATCCTCGGCGAGTCCGGTTGCAGAGGTGCTTATCATCTCCTTCAGCCGAGAATATGCTGCCTTGAAATTGGCTTGGGGAGGCAGGCTCTAAAAATAGGGGCTTGGGTGACATTGATAATCTCTGCTAATGACATGTTAGCAGTAGCTCGCTCCACAGGAAAGTGGCGCCTTTATCATGCGCAGCTGTCTAAAGCTGACAGTGTCTGCCTTGCACCATCCTGGGCTGCTGCTTTCTGCTGATGAGTACCACCTGAAATTCGGTGTGGGGATGCTGCTCGCTCTGTTTGAAAATGTGTAGTCCGCTGGTATAACGTCCTTCAGCGAACCTGTCTAAACCCAGCATAAGAATGGTAATAACTATTTCTGGAGAAATACTTTATTAGCTTCTGTTTTTCTCTTTTTTTCTCTCTCTCCTTTCCCCCTCCAGGCCTTTGTTAGCGCCAAGCATGAAGGGGACAAGGTCATTGTGTTTGACAGGGCAAACGTGCTCTTTATCTTCAACTTCCACCCCAACAGAAGCTTCCAGGACTACAGGGTCGGTGTAGAAGCTGCAGGAAAGTATCCTTTTAACTCTCATATGTCATGTCACCACTTCTTTTTTTTTTTTTTTCATAATCACAGTGCCTCACAGAGAAACGGTGTCCATGCCACAGCATTTTTACACAAAACATGATTGCTCTGGTTGTTTTGAGAGGAAAAGAAACAAAGTAAATAAATCTTAAAACAGAACAGTTTTATTCACTCACAAAAGTGTTATTTGAAGGAAGTAAAGTTCTGCTGGACAACTAGATATACAATAGTGCACATCAATAACCTGCTCTTTAAAAAGCTAACCTTTTAGCTCCCCTCAAAACCAAAGACCTTCATGTGAAAGGATTTTTTCAAGATAAAGAGGTAGTAGAATCAGCTATGTCAAAGAGAAACAAAAGCATCATTAATGATTAAAGTAAAGCAAATGGCGCTGTCATAAAACCGTTTCCAAACAATTAGGAGTTTATTGTGGTGGAAACAATTCAAGTCAGTTGGTAATCTTCCAACGAACAAGCATCCCAGCAGGTGCTGACCAAGAAGAAAGTACAGTGCTTAGAAAATGTGTACAAAGTGAGTTATATTCCACAAAACAGATTCACACCAACAGCTTCAAAAATAACTTTATTACTTTTGGATGGTGGACAAGCTCACTCGGTGCTCAAATTTTGTTTCAAACATGAAATCCACTAAAAACAAAATTTTTTCATAATCAAACTTAAAAAAAAAAAAAATTGACAAATTAATTTTGATTGTTCTTAACTTGGCAGAGCTTTATGTCCCTAATCCTAACACAACAGGACAGTTGGAGGCTGAGTCCACACTCAGCCCAGATTTGAAAAATGCAAAAAAGGGGGCGGGGCTAAGAGAGGTTACACTGTGCCTTCAATAATGGAAAGTGATGCAAATCAAAGTAATGCCAGTTTCACCCATCGACTGTATATATAGTCTGTGTATATAGTGATAGTAATATTTGTCTATGGTTTCACCACAGAACTGTCTGTGGAGGTTGAAGATGTTTCTCTGTATAAAATGCCAGATTGCAAAAAAATCAACAATACCAGCGACGGGGGATACAAATTCTGGCAGGGGATGCATATCTTGGCACAACACTTGGCACAGCCGAAGGGGACCCATGTCTGAGAGTGTTAGATCGCCGCTAGCGTCATAACTAATAATAGCTGTTGCATTAAACAAACAATCGCGAGTTAAACGATCATTGCAAATCCCATCGCCAGGAAGGAGTTTGCTGGATTCAATACCAATTGCTCCCAACCACTGTCGCCTAACTTCTAAGTCCACTGGAAAGTTGTGCAAGCCAGTAGATTTTTGATGACTGCAGGCAATACACCTACGAACCATGTTGAAGCTACGGCTAACACAATAACAACCGACCAATACAGAATTAAATGATGGGCGGGGCTTTTACTCTGGAGCTGCAGAGTACGATTACGTGAAACCTCTGAAATGACGTGGGACTTCCACCAGTTGACCAATCACAAAATTCAACAGTAATACCTCGTTAGGGGGCAGTACACAGCCAGTTCTAGACTGTATTTTCAAGGAATTAAACAAGTTAATTTTAAATTGTCAAAATTGTGACAAGGACCAACTGTCAGTATTTTTAAAGCCCCATTTATAGATGTCAACAGTCAAAAAAAGGGACTTTACTGTTACCCTTTAGTCTTATCCGTCTAATCTGTTCACATTAAAAAAATTGTAAACTTTGTCTCGAGATTAAATTATCTGAAATCATAGATAAAACCTTTTGACTCGTATTACTTATCAGAGAATGTTTTTTTTTCTTTGTTTTCTCTTTAAGGTAAACGTACAATGTTAAAAATGAGCACTTCGTAGGAACTATTTGCATATCACTTGTTAGAAGCACAAAATACATACAGACACTCATTTTATCAACACAACATTCTCATATTTGCCAATTTAATCAAACATTAAGCTCGATGCTGAGTTTGTTTAGATGTTTTTTCTGCTGTGAAGGAGCATAAAGAAACAAAACCTCCACTGTTGGATTGCTTTCCTGAAAAAAAAACTGCATCCACTGCTGCCTATGATAAAAATGTTAGGAAATTGTGTTCTGTTATAAGTCCTTATTTCATAGTGTTTCTCCTTCTTGGCAGCACAACAGACATGCTGGGCTCTTTATTAAACATTTTTGAGACATCACATGACATTTAGCATTCTAAAAGAATGCTCCTAGGAGCCGAGAAGTGGATCAAAGACTGTGTGAGACATATCGATAGTAAATGAGACTTGTGAAGAACCACGATTTTAATAGCAGTGTTTTCTCTGAGGCTGCTGCTTTTGTGATGTAATTTTAGCAGTAATTGGTGAGGGAAATATGAGTCAGTTGTTTATTGTAATGTTGTTATTCTGTTTAGAGAGAAATAATATCAGAGCCCAGTGGTTCAGAAACGCTCTCTTTAGCAACATTGGCTGTCAGGAATTTAATGAGTCCCACAGTTGTGATTACAGCAGACTTGATGATCAGGAATGTGGAATGGGACAGGAAACTGACAGATCTGTGTTTATCATAGCGGGCATCACTCCCTTATGAGAACCGCGGTTGCTCACGCCATCAGTTTCCCAGGTGGACGCGGGCTGTATTTCCCACTCGCATTTGATTAAAACGAAAACAGTGAATCGGGAAACAGTTTGTTTTCTATGACTGCCAGGAGTTCAGATCTTTTTATAGGATCAACTCTGCCCCACTTGTGATAACAAGATTGGCTAAAGTGAGGGTTATTTGACGTTTTTGTTCCCCACAACTTGGTAAGATTGATGCCTCCTGTCATTTAAGAGAATAATTGTCAATCCATCAATTTTTTTGACAAATGCTGAATGTCATGTCTATATACATTAAACAGATTTACTGTAGGTTTTTTTTGTTCATTATTTAGATTTAAAAAAATACTATTCATTGTGTCCTGCATTAGTCATACAAGGAGCAAAATTGTTTTCACAATTCTTCTGTCTTACTTTGAGCTCTTTTAAAACTCACCAAATTTTGCGTGGACCTAGTACCTGCTGAGGATTGAATTTTGACATCACGAGCGATCCACCCCATAAAACATTGACATCACGGCAGGCGAAACCGTCACGAATGTATGAGACTAAAATGTCTTTTTTAAGGCTAAAAAAAGTTAATAATTAATAATAGAAATACACAAATGTCTGGAAATTCCAAATGAAGTTTGGAAATTATCATGGGATGGTCACAGGACCAATGGCTTGGCAGGCATTTTGTGTGTGAAATTATTCATTTTTACATCTTACTGTATGGGCAAAGAAC